>NW_023458567.1:1741635-1743348 GCF_013731165.1 Rhagoletis pomonella | reverse complement strand
GTGTGTGTGCTGGTGTATCTGTGTGTGTATTTTCCGTGTGCGTGTGTGCTGCTTTTTCATTGTTTTGACTTTATTTGATTTTGTTGTACCTGTGCGCTGGAGGCATCGGATTGCTTGCTGGCGTATATGTAGTTGTTGCTGCTTCGAGGCGCTGCTGCTTCGAGGCAGCTTGGCACTTGTGGACTCGCTTCGGTGCCGAGGTGCGCCTCGTTCAGCTAGGTCGGCCAGAGTTGCAGCTGTGGTGGCGTTGTTAGTCTGTAAGCGACTTTGCCACAAACGGATGCAATGGACGGTGCAAACGCGACGGATTTTTAGCAAAGCAAAAACAACAATCAGTTGAAGTGATACAGAACAAAGTACAACAGAGATCAGTGTAATTTGAAATCAAAAATTGTATAAATAAATTTAAAAAAAAAGTGTAACGGATTACAGATCCGCAAAACTGTTGAAATAAATTTTCCATTAAACAAAATATTTTTGTGCAATCACCTTTGCAACAGCATCAACGAGCCATCAGTGCTCGCTCGTCAATCATTGCGCTTTGACGTTTCGGCCGCGCGCCGCATTTTCGGTCTTTGTGTAACGGCTTAATGGCCGCCGATTTGAAAAACAAAAAACGCTGCTGAAAAGTGAAAATTGCATTGTCAGCGGCAGCGCATTAGTACGCAATTAGCGGCAGTGGCGCAGGCGCATGCGCGAATCGAATTTGTGAAAAAAAAAAAAATCTCGCGGTCCAACCAAAGCAAATCAAGCGACATTTTTTCGGGCGCTCGTGTTTCGTTTTGGAATTTTTCAAAGCTTTTACGGCTCGCAGATTTTCAATGGTTTTTTTTCTAGTAAATAGGTTTTCGTTTGTGTTGCAAAACCGGTGCCATGTTGCACTCGCCGCCAATTAGGGGCTACAACTGCGGCTGCCACATTTTTGCTGCATTTTCGTAAAATACCACAACTTTTTTCAAATGGTCCGTTACGCGCAAAGCTGGAAACTCAAAGGAAAATTGGTTAAAAATCGTCAATGCAGCGCAACTAAGACCCAAAGCAGCCAAGCAGTAAAATATGCATTGCCATAAAAATCGAAGAAAGTGAAAACCAATCGCGTTTAAATACATACATACATATGTTTGTTTGTAGATAATTAGTGTATGTGTGTGCAAGCGCAAGACCACAACCGATCAGTGAGTCCAAGCTGTGGCACTGCTGTTGCCTGCTGCATCATGCCACAAGTGGCAAACGCGTTGCGACTCTGAGCTGCAAAGTGTGAAAATTGTGATTTCAAGCAAAAATGTAATTAAAAATTGCTGGGATATAAATTAAATAACAACGGTAATCGGCGTTTGATGGGTACATTCATCGATGGCTGCGCATGCGCAGTGGCGCAAAAGAAAAGCAGTAAATCTGTTCATACATTAAGCCAAGCGCTTTGAAGTGTAATGAAAACTTTAATTGAAAAAAAATAGTAATATTTTCACGCTAGCGATTTGATTTTAACAATTTCAGTGAGCATCGCGTGTTTTACAACAAAATCAAAAAAAGGAGAAAACTTAAAAAAAAAAATAAAATTAAAATAAAATCAAACGCCGTTGAGCCAATGTGCATTTTTCAAGTCTATGGTGACGACGAATCATTGATTTAGCTACAAATACACGGCGCATTGAACGTAAGAAATAAAAAAACGAAAATTCGTATTGCATGTCAGCACTTCATTAATCGGAT
>NW_023458567.1:1735817-1741535 GCF_013731165.1 Rhagoletis pomonella | reverse complement strand
TTTTTCTGCATAAGAAAACAAAGATAATTTGTTGTTTGTCCTAAGTAGAAGTAGGTTTAAAGCGTAAAGCAAAAGAGGAAATAATATGTATGTAAATAGAATAAAAAAGAAAATAGAAGACAAGTGGCGCACACACCCGCTTAATGGCAATGACGTTGGAGTTGGCGCTGCCGTTGAACGCGTAAAGGAGGTTGAGGCTGGGCATGGCCCCATTTGGTGGCAGCATCTTTGACACTAAAAATAAACGGCTTGCAAAAACAACTGCAGGCCACAACAGCCTAGCCGAGAGGATGACAAACGAGCCACAGAAGCAAAAGCAGAGCAGCAGCACAAGCAACAACAACAACAACAACAACAGCAGCAATACTTAGAGCAGCAGCTTAAGCACTCAAGCGCTGCAAGCTAGCAGACAAACAAACAAGTTCAAGTGGGCGTATGTATGTGTGTGTGTGTGTATATGGAAAAGCGCTATTTCCCGACCATCAACAAGGGCACACGTGTCCTTCAGATACCTACGCACACATACACGCACACCGGCTGATTTACACCCGCACTTGAACAGAGCGTTCCACTCACACGGTTATTATGCATTCAGTAAAACTTGAAAAAGGGCATTGAAGAAGACGAAGATGCAGCAGCAAAGGCAGAGAGAGTAGCAGCAGAAATAGGAGGAAGCAACTTTACAGCCGTGGCAAGAGTTGAAGCAAATTTTGGCAGCACGTTAAGCCTTTTGTACAAAAGTCAGCTCAAACCTCAACTTTTTAATCATTTAATTATTACGACTATTTGCTTTACGTATTGGAAAATGTCAAGAAAGCACTCAAAGATATGTCTAGTTGTATAATTTTTTAGTTGATTTTATGCTATTCTACAAGTCATTTGCAAGGGAAGCTGAATAGAATTGTAAGTGGCTAAGTGTGAGTGGTGTGGCTTTAGAATCTTATGTTCAAAAAGGATTCTCAGAATCCGTTAGGATAGCTGCTACAACCTGAGTCGTAGCTGCTTGCAACCAAAAGTTAAAGCAGACTGAAAAGGCTAAAGGCCAGCGCAGTGTAGCATGAAAGCAAGCTGAATCAAGGCTTCGTAGGTTCATTCACTATCGATATGGCAACACCCGATGATAGAAAATTTAGTAAAGGTCTATTATAACTAGAAAAAAGGTGCGAGTGACAGTTGAGTGGTGTTTAATTTTGTGTTCACCTTAACTTGGATTATTAAACAAAGTGTTAAATAAATTATATAAGCTGGATGAGAATTGCAAGCAAAAAATTTAAAATAAAAAAATTTGTCTGAAACAGCAAAGTGAATAAAGTAAGCCTTTAACCTTACATATTTCGAGAAAGGGTATATAAAACAATTGCATAAAAAATTAAAATAAGAGGTCTTTATAAGACGCTTAGGTAAGGTAGACTTTTAAGCATGTATTACTCTAAATTCTTTTAGAATCACACGCATTGATAACGGCGCCTCCATCTTCCTTAACATTTTCGAAATTACGATAATTATGGATGGAACTTTTCAGTGCCAGACGATTTTTAAAATGATCTTCTAAAGGAAGACGAGTATGATGGTCTTGAATTAATATCCCGAAAAAGAGGGAAATATATCTGTAAATCGTAAAAAAGAGCCGAAAGCTTACTGGCATATGGTTTATTACTGTGCCAGCTGCAGTTTTGCATGGCATGCATCCAAATTAGTTTCCACCAAAACGTATCATGCAGCAAAAGCTTTTCGAAGTTTTCTATCGGTGTTGTAAGTATACTCATAGAGTAAAAGCTCCCTCCGATCGTGGTTGGTCCACATAAAATCTGCATATATAGCTCCTTCCGAGGGATATGTTCGTCGGGTCTGGCATAAAATAGCGGCGATCACAGAGCTTTTAAGTTTTTGCATACAAAAATTAAAGAAAGCTTTACCCGAGGGCTATTTTTTTCTGGGCTGGTATAAAATTCTTAAAAAGCTTAAAAAGGTTTGCATGCGCATACAGTTTTAGACCAGCGTTAACATAACGTTTTCACTTTGTGCGTGTCCATATAATAGACATGAAAAGTTTAAAAAAGCTTCATACGCTGGCCTATGAAGTCAATTTAGACCAGTGGTGGGCATCAGTTTGCCCGGGGGCAAAGCTCTTTTAAGCTTTCTACACCGGTTAAGACTGATATTGGCCAACTTCAATTCAGTGCCAGTCCATACAAAATATGTTGAAAGCTTACAAAAGCTACTTATGTACAAGGTTTAGGGTTAGGTAGGGCCAGTTTCGTTGAGCTTCAAATATGATAAAGGCAGTTTTGAGCGATTCACAAAAGATCTTTTAGGACCCAGCGTACATTCCCGGAGCCTTGCCTTAAATTCAGCTTACTGATCTAACTGGCTACCCATGAAGTTCCAATAAGAATTTTACGCAGTCGTCTAACGTGTTTCTGCCACGAAGATTTTAAAATATTTACCATAAAAACTATCAGTCATAAACTTCCTAACTTCCCACAGCCACCTCCGCGTGGTGGGTACCCTTCCCAACAGCTACATTTGTTAGCACTTAAATGGAGTAATGCACGCGAATCATTCCCCGAATAGCCCAAGTGCCTACACATACGCCAGCAGTAAAAACAAACAAACGAACCCACATAAAATAGAGCTGACTGCATGGCGCACAGCACGACGTTGCATGATTCATCGTTGGGGCATGAGAAAAGGGCAGCAGCAACAGCAAAAGCAAAGTCTGGGGAAAATATGAAAAAAGTATTAAAAAAAACCGAAACGAAATAAAAAGCGAGACACGCTACAAATGCAGCCGAACATTTTTAAAGTAACTGATAAATGTGGCATGTAAGTAAAGCCTCTCGTACAACAGCGCATGGGGGGCACACGTGTGATTTTACCTATACAAACATACACGTGCATGCACGCCTGCATGTAGTGCCCGAATAGGTACCAAGGTGAGGAGCAAACTCTGCTGTGGCAAAGGCTGCTACGCCTGGCCATAAACGAGCACAAATTTTGTTTGTTGCACGTATACATACATGCAGATGTACATATGTATGTGATTGTGTGTGGGTGTATCGAAGCATGTGAATTTATGACTGTTATGCAGCTGAAAAATGCGAGTGCATTTATGTCATTTCAAGAGTCAGAAGCACGCAAAGGTAGCTCCGCAACACAGCAGCCAGTTGGCTCTGCTTGGGGTGTCGCAGCAACAGCAAGCCACTTGGGCACAACCAACACACATATCGCTGCACTTATGCAAACACTTTTACACACATGTTTAATAATACATATATGCATAGATATGTACATAAATGTGTCGCGACTGTAAATGCATTGGAAAAGTTCTTTATGGCTCACAACACGCCAATGCGTGCCACACTGCCTCACCACATTACACCAAAAGCAAAACGAGTTTAAAATTAAAAAGAAAAATTCCAACTTTTTCCAGCTGCAGCTGTATCTACGCCAAAACTTTGCCAACTAGCGCCGATTTTTGCCGCCCCACACCTTTGTCGGCCGCTTAAGAACTTTCTGTGCTGTCGCATGGCGACCCCGCATGCACAGCGTTTTCAAATCACCTGTGAAAGTTTGCATGTTGCAAGTCGCGCGAGTAAATAAAAAAGCTTTCCATTTCTGTATTGCATTTCGAAGAAAGAAATGGCTGCGAGGAATGCCGCAAATGTAGGAGAAAAAAGTGTTTCGGTGTAAAAAGTTGTTTCTTTCGAAAGATTAAATTGAATTTATCACTCACATGCACTCACACACGCATGACTTTGGAAGGTGAGGCAAATGCGTGCTTTTGTTAAGCAGTGATTTCTTCTCTCGCCACTTTCACACACGGAATTCTTCCTCTGTTCCCACACATGCAACTAGAACAACAACTTCTAGCCCTGCAGAGAACTCACTTCTGTATGTTATATGATTTTTTTTTTGTTTATATCTATGTATATCCTTACATAAAATTTCTTTTTTGAAGACAAAGCTGCGTAAAATGAAAGTTTTAAATCCAAGTAGAGTTCTTTACGATCTTTTCGGTAAGCCGGGCAACATCTTTTAGCTACCCACTAAGGTCTTAGATTATTTGGTTTCTTTCCAAAACCGGTTTTCGAGTTATTCAAAAAATTGAAATTTGAAAAAAAAAACCGGTTCCCTATTTTGAAATTAAGAAAAAACCGAATAAACCGGTTTTATTTTACATAGCTTTCATGCAGTGACAATTCTTATATTGGTATGACCTAAAATTGCAATAAAACTATTAACAGCAAAGATATCTTTTATTTAGAAAAAAGCAAATAAAGTTCTAAGTTTTTTTGGATCAAAAATGAAACAGATAAAAATCAGTGAAAAATTCACGTTTGAACTTATTTGAACTTTTTTTTAATACCATTTTTTTCTGCCTTTTTCGGATTTGAGTAGTTCTCTTGCCGCCGCACAGTGGTCGATTTAGGAGTGTCGATGCACAAAATCATAAATCTTTCGATAGGAATAAGATAAAAATATGGGTTCGAAAGCTCACATGAAAGCTGATTGTAACGCTCTTTTTCCATACAAAAAAAAAAGATTCGAATATACTATGTACATACTTAGTATGGAAGGAAATGCGCTATAAAATAAATTATCAAAAATCAACGCGATTTTTTAGCAACTTAAAACTTGCACTTAATTTCACTAGAATTTAGTAGGCTGCATACACAAAGAAATTCTGAAAAATCTTATTAAAAATTTGAAAATTTAGATTCAACTTTGCAATTTAAAAAACGAGCATCTAAAAGCTTTTTTAGTCAAATTTTGAAAACAAATTTGAATTCCTCGGTTGAAAATCTACAAGAAAAGTGCATTAAGCCAAAAGCAAGAATTTTTTTGTTGGAACTAATTAAGTATTAATTTTTTTTTTTGGAAGGTTGATTTTTCAACCAATTTTTTTTTTGCGTTTTATATAATGAGGCGTATTTTTGTTTTCGTACGAATCGAAAATTTTAAATTTTTCTATAGAAATTTATAGGAAAATTACATGATTTTCGATTATATAATGGCACTATTTTTCAAAATCAAAAAAAGTTGTTTTCAAATGGCGGTCGCCGCTCGGCAGATAATGGCTGTCATAAAAAAATTCTTCGGAGATGGTGTAAAGGTGTAGATCTCTTCATTTCTGTCACAACATCAAGAAGCAGAAGACGAATTGGGGGAAAAGCTGGCAATACACGTAGAAAACGTTTAAGCGCCAAACTATTTTAAAACTATTTAGGGGTTTCACTTGAACTGTCAAAAGCCTTGGCACCTCGAAAAACTCAAAACTTTTATTGAGTGGCCAGGATTTGTATCGATATTGAAAAATCCAAATTTCAAAAAACCCACCTTAGATATCCAAAAAAATTAGTGGAAACCGGCTTGGAAAAACGAGCCAATCAACCTACTACAGACACATACCCCACCAATAAATCAAAGCTCGTCAGGCGCTTGAAAGCATTCCCAATTTTCCATTAACAGCTGCACTGCTAGCTGCTGCAATTACTTTTACGTTGCTTACTATCGCTTTTACATTCATATTTCTATTTCTTTTTTTTCAATTACATTAGCTCACTTTTTTCAATTTCCAATTACCTAAGGTGCATCAGTGCAATTAGCTGTCAAATCGTGGCGTCCCTGCTTAGACATTTACCGATGAATTACAGTCACTTATCACGACATTTCCTCTTTTCACAGCAACTGACGCCACTTGGCTGACACTCGCCC
>NW_023458567.1:1734392-1735807 GCF_013731165.1 Rhagoletis pomonella | reverse complement strand
CGTCGCTCATTTGTATGTGCCGCAGCGAGTGCGCACGGAAGCAGCGACTAATAACAAACAAAAAAAAAAACAAAAATAAAAAATACAATTTACATGCATTTCGCATTCGATTTCGGTATTCGTTGCCGTGTCGCAATCGCTGTGTTCAGTAATTAAAATTCCAGCTGGGTCTGTTAGCCAGCACTCGCGCAGGCGCAGTTAAATATTTTCAACCGCCATTAGGCAGACAGACAAACAGACAGACACGGGGATCGCGTTAAATGCTATTGAAATGACCGTTGTGTAAGTGAATCTCAGTCGCATATTTGTTTATTATTTACAACTTTTTTCAATTGCACGCTTATTTTTTTTCTTTTTTCTTACTAAGAAATTTGGTGGGATCGCGGAACGGCATTTGTGTGTGTGTGTGGGTGTGTGTGTCTGCTGTTGTGTTTCCATGCTGCTTACTTATGGACACGTAACTCCCGACTGTTTCTTGGCTACGTTCTATGCGCTGTGTTGCGTGTTTTGCATTTTTAACAATTATTTAGGTGTGGGTAAGAGCATTTTCAAATTCAACGGCTGAGGTAAAATTAAGCAGACACTGATTTAAGTTTTTCAATAAAAAATTTGAAGTAGTGGTATGATGATGTGAAGAATATTGCGCAACTGTATAGAACTAAGACAGATAGCCTGGGAAACGAGAATATTTCAATGAATTGACTGCGAAAAAAATTTCCAGAACGTAGAAGATCCTTTTAAGTAATTTCTGTATACAAAAAATAAAAGGAAATACATTTGAGAACTTGAGAGAAATACTGGACATAATTTTTCATCTTTTTAACAATGGACATAATTTTTTTATAATATTTAAACTCGACATAAAGTCGTGGTCGTTTGAATAATGTACGTAATTTTTCGTAATTAAACACTGTGCAAAAATCTGAACATAAAATTTTTTTTATCACAAAAACTGGACATATTTTTTGGTAAATTAAAGATTGGACATTAGCTTTATCTAATTTAATTTTTTTTTTTAATTTTTGGTGGTGATAACATGTTATCGATGTTTGCAAAATTAAATATTTCCAATGAAAAATTCCTAGCCGTAATTTTTTCTACATTTACAGTTACATTTTTTCTATCATTTTGTATTGACATATACAAAAAATCTATAGAAATTAATCGATAAAAATAATCGATTTTTTATCTCAAAATTTCTTCGATCATATTTGATCCATTATTTATTCTAATGATTATTTTTGCAATTTCTTAATTTTTTGGCCCTCGAAATTTAGAAAACATGACTGCTCGCGAGCTGCACTTACCAATGCTTTAGTATCCGCATTTTGTAAGATTTTCTCCAATTAAAATTTTTTTCTCAAATAAATCCGATTAATGAAGTGCTGACATGCAATACGAATTTTCGTTTTTTT
>NW_023458567.1:1727462-1734292 GCF_013731165.1 Rhagoletis pomonella | reverse complement strand
AAAAATGTGATATATTTTAATTTTGTAATTATCAAAAATTTGTTACGATATTGGCTTCCGGTATAGAAATTGCTAAAACTATATTATTGTGTCATAAAAATTTCCGATATAGCGTAAGATAGCAAAATAGTTGGTTAAAATGTAACTTTATAATATACGATATTTGAAAAAAATACGTCATAGGGAAATACATTTTCCTTTCTTACCTCCTATACGTGTGCGCAGCAATTTAGCGCCTCCAAAGACTTACGATATTTATTTACGAGATTATTTGAGTACCTTAAAACGCAAGGGAGCACCAGCAAATAGCTTTATGTTGGACTTTGTTGAATTTTCGCAAGCCAGCGTGATGTTTTACGTACGATATTAAAAAGAAATCTATCTTTGTTGGAATTTTGCTAGAAAATATAAATTTATGTACTTTTGAAAAACTGTAGGCTCCTCTCCTTTGTGTAACAACATCAAGGCGCACGCCACAAATCGGCGGGGAAGCTTGGCCAAATACCAACACATGCTTAAGCGCAAATCTTTAAAAAATATTCAAATTATTTCAATTCAAAGTTCATGCAATTTTTCCCCTGAATAGGCAATGTAACTACTTGAATTATACAAGTTAAATTGAAAAATTGAAAATTTAAAACCTGACTGAAAGCAAAATGCAAAAAGAAACGTTCGGAAATGCACCACCAAACAAAATTTTTTGAATAACAGAAAAATAAATTAAAAATTTAAAACCTTTTAATCAAACTGCATCATAACAAAGTTTTCGAATAACGAAAAAAATAATAATAATTTAAAACCTGATTAAAAGAAATCTGCAAAAAAAGCGTTCAGGAATGTTTAACATAAAAAATTTCTAATAACAGAAAAAGAAATTAAAAATGTAAGAACTGATTAAAAGCAACCTGCAAAAAGAAACGTTCGGAAATGCACCATCGAAAAAAAATCAAATAACTGACACATAAATTTAAAATGTAAAACCTGTTTCAAAGCGAACTGCAAAAACAACTATTCGGAAATGCACTATCAAAAAAAAAATAAAAAATTAATTTCGAATAACGGAAACAAAATTAAAAATTTAAAACCTGACCTGGAAAAAATGTTTATCAAAATTTTCCCGCTGTCTCAATTTCCAATTTTTCCAAGTGTAGCTCTTGCTTATCATTTCATGTTATACAAACTTCATTCACAAACGTTGCATACATCTAGGCGCTGGGTATATACTTTCGGCTAGGCTTTGCAGTGCCACTCAAACATTCTCCAAAAATATCATTTTGATTCTATTTCGATACATAAAATATTTTTTCAATTTCTTTTTGTAATAAATTAAATTACATTAAATTTTATGCGGCCTGCTGCATTGCAGGAAATTCATTTTCAATTTTTGCCATTGCAATTGTGCGCAAATAAATCACAAGCTTGGCTATTTGCCATAAATTTATGCAAATTTCTTTGCTTATATGAAAATATAGTTAAAGAAATATACATACACACATACATAAGTATGTGCATACATATGTAAGTACATACCTAACGAAGCACGAATATATATTTTTAGTAGACATTACAAATATAGAAAATTTTGCACAATTTGAAACCACACAATTCGAACACTAGCCACAAGCATTTGGATACACATGCCTACTGGTAGGCTTGTACATATGTATGTATGTATGTACATATGTAAATGTATGGAATTACTAGCAAAAATAGCTACATATGTATGTACATACAGACATATATATGTGCAGATAGCTCTCTATATGGGCAAGTATTGCTTCTTCCGCAACTATCCTTCCCTTTTCTGGCCATGCAGCTGTTTTCTTTTAAGCCGCGCGGAGTGCAAGCAATTTGTATTTATTATCTGGCACAGCATATTTCCGTTGTGGCAAGTGGCATTTCGAAGTATGTATCTCTTCCTGCCCAATTGTGTGTTGTTTGTGAGTGTGTGAGTAGTTGCTTAAAAATAAATATTTTCCTTGGGATACAAGCATATGTGCCTAAAGAAGCCTTTTTTGTACAAAAGTACAAATGTATTTGTCTCAATACCATCCTTTGCCTCGAAGAAACATAAATTTAAGCTCTTCGAAGTTAAAGGTAACTGCTTTGGTAGAAAGAGTGAGGTTCTATTTCTCGACTGAGCAGTTTGGATAAACCCACGGCTTCTTTTGTACTCACAATTTGTACTGGTAGCCAAAGTATTGAACAGTTGTTCGTTGCTTAAGCTGACTTCAAACTTTCCAGATTAACGCCCCGATAGTACTCCTGCCTGTCTCACGAAAAAGCGGCTTTTAATTTTCCGTCCGGTAGCATAAGATTTAGAAATGGCAAAAGGAACTTAATTTACATGATTCCCACGCCTGCTCGTTATAGATCGCTTTGGCATCATTCAGCTCCGAGAAAACGCAGAATGATAAGCTTTCATTCTCTGGTCAACTGTCTATCTATCTGTGTACCTAATAGCACGATGCTTAGACTAGGCTTTGACTTACTCCTCTTACTTCCTTTCACCCGGCTGAGCAGATACCGGAAAGTAGTAACAAAGCTGTGTAGGTCGCCTTATATTAGCCTACGACTTAGCAGACCATCGCTCTTCGATGTGGTGATGGTATTTTCAGTTGTGCAGAGATCAATGGCTGCTTTTAGTTTTTCCTGGGACAAGATCTTCATATTGGTTAGGAGGGAGAACCGCATATCGTAGCAAGCTCGCTGTAATTTGCGGAGATGCCGATATTACGAAGGCACTGTTCAAAGACTACAAAAAATGACAGTTTGCATAGAGAGGCATCGTGCAGTCTGGATTAAAAGGAAGGACAAATCTAAAAGCATACAGATGTAGATGCTTCGAACTAAGGGGCTGTAGGTTTCTACTAAAATGACTATAGACGATGTCGTTCTCTCCCGAAAGTATATTATGAGCATCATTTGTGAAAATAATGACTAGAAGTTCTTTTCAAGCAGTGAAATAATTGAAATTGAATGCAAAACATTTGAGCCAAAGCCCAGCCAAGGACACTGACGTCCCTACTTATTTTACAGCCCACTTATGCGGTCGCCTGTAATTTATGCGTATTTGAGTTTTCCGTTCCATTTCATTTCATTTCAATTCACTTCACTGATGTTGACCAATCGATATTTCCCCAAAGCACGTGGCTCACTTCAGTTTTCCGCGCGTCTCACCGAGTGTACGCTCATTTTGTTTGTGCTCCTGCTTGGTCCCTCGCGCTCACCGTCCTCTCGTCTTCTTGCAGTCAATCTATAATTTATTTGCATGTGTACATGTACATGTGTGTGTGTGTGATATTTTATTGCGCTTATCACTTTTGTGGCAATTGTTGTGCAAGGTAGTTGGTCTTTGTTTGTTTGTTGTTGTTCTTTAATTACTTTCGCATTAAATAAGTTTGCTGGCGCGCCGCTCCGCCTGCAAACGGAAGTTGATGAGAAGCAGCCAAAATACACACACCCGCTTGCACAAGCAACGACGGTCCTTTTCATGCAACTTTTCGTTCGATTTATTTTTGCGATATTTTTCCGCTATCAATTTTGTTTTCTCTTTGTTTCTACGTCCTTCATTGTACCATTCTGTTAGCAATATTACTTTCATTGCTGGCATCCTTTGCACAATTTTCCCATTGTTTTTTATTGCAATTTTATTATTTATGCGCATTTAAAACTTTGTTGCCGCGTTGCCGTGTTGCGGTTCTGTCTTCGCCGCCAGCGCCCCTTCCTCTCTTCCATCTTCGCCCACTGCCACTCTTCCTCGCCTGCCATTGCATTATCCATTTCCGCTTGCAATTCTCGCATATTTACTGCATTTTGATTATTATTGCCTGCCAGCGTTGCCAGATTATGCGTTGCACGCGCAGTTGCGTGGCCGTAAATTTTTGCCAAGCAGCGCATATGACACAGCGCCGGCTGTAGTCAGGCAGTCAGGCAGGCAGCCAAGGTAGGCGGGTGTTGAGGTAGGAGAGGCGAAGCGCTGCTTTACAATTTTGGCAGTAATTAAAGTGCATTGCCGGTTTGTTGTTGTTTACACAATTATTTATTTATTTTTAGTTTTTTTTCATCGCTGGCGCGCAACGCACGCGTATAATTGCAGCGTGCAACACGCTTTTGTGGCACACTTCTTTTTTCCACAATCTTTCATATCCGTTTTTTTATGCGCAATTCTTCATTATTACGAGTATTGTGCATTGTTTTTGGTTTTGCCACTTTAATTGTTGCTGTAATTTTTTTTTCATGCAACACCGTAGTTTTAATTACACTCAAACGCGCTTTGTTGTTTGTCGCTGCATTAATGCGAAAGCGGAAGTTGATTGCTTTTATTGTTTGTATTTTCGAGTAATCGTACTTTATTGGTAATTCGAGTATTCGCAATAAATTTCACCGTTGGCGCAAAAGTCATTGAAAAGCTTTTGTTGGCTGCTGCGCATTCAGCGGCGAGCGTTGCATTTGTTTGTAGGGGGTGGTGGTGGGGAGTAGGGGGATTAGCCGGCTTACTTTTAAGTGCTTAAGTGGCATCAGTTTTTACAAGCTGCTGCTAGGCGGGCCATAAAATAACTTTTAATCAAGAGTTTTCCAATTTATTACTCAGGTTTATGTTTTTTGGTCGCTTAAAAATTTATTATTAATTTTCGATTGGATATGGAATTTTAAATAAAGCTACTGCTTGACTGGGTGTATGTAAGTTCCAGCGGGAGAATGGCTAGAGTTCATCAGAATCACTTCCTGAGCGCTGAGCTTTACAAATGGCCTAGTCGATTTATTCAGCTTTCAGGGGACTTACCTCAAAGCCCAAGAAACTCCAGGGCGTTTATGGGATGGATAATCTGATTCAACAAACAGCAGAGCCTCTATATACAAAATATTTTCAGATTTTGAAACCGAAGGTTCCCAGACACTGTAGTATCCCTCGCAGTGTAGAACTTGACTTCTTCATGACTTAAGAATTTTCGTTT
Organism: Rhagoletis pomonella; assembly: GCF_013731165.1. Lineage (NCBI taxonomy): Eukaryota > Metazoa > Arthropoda > Insecta > Diptera > Tephritidae > Rhagoletis > Rhagoletis pomonella. The sequence continues at coordinate 1,729,334 of NW_023458567.1, read as the reverse complement.
TTTATGTTTTGGCCAGACAATGAATGGTAATTTTGGCAATACATTTTTGAGGAGTTGATAAGATATAAAGTACTTGTAAATTTTTTCTAGAAATTTTTCCGGTACTTGTTGAAATTTTTTCGTGACTTTTTGGCACTTTTTCCGAATTCTTAAACAAGTTTTTTGCTTTTGAGATTCTCTCGGGGTTTTCTCAAACTTTGTTTTGGCACTTATCGGAATTCCACGGGACCTTTCAGAATGCTGATTTTGGGATCCCTTGATGTTTTTCTTTTATCGGGCTATTTTCTTAATCATTCTTGGTTTATCATAATTTTCCGAAATTTTCGAGATTTTTTCTGGAGTTTCGTGACATTTTTTTTTGACTTTTCGAGATTTTTTGACACCTATCACAATATCAATCGTCTAGGTTATGATGAAATAGAGGTTTGCACTGCGTTCAAGAGGTCTATTGTGCCCTCAAACTTTTACAGTATCTCATCCAACCCTAGAGATCCCCTGGAGATAAGGGGTTAGCGATTATATGGTACCTCTCCAGTCTTCTTACTACGGCCTCGTAGTAAGCTTTTAGCCTGGCGTAGATCTACAATGTTACGCCAGCGTACTCTCTCTCTCTTTCCTGGGTTCTTCCTTGATACGCTGGTTATCGAGATTTTAATTCGGTTATCGATTAGTTTTACTGCAACATTTTTTAAAGATTGGTTATTTTTTCTCTTTATTCATCGCTTGGTCTCCGCTATCAATCAATTCGCTACACTTCAGTTTAACTTTAAAATTTTTTCAACCTTTTTTTACTCTCCCACAGCTACAACACTTTCATTTGGCTATCAAATTTCTTCATCAATAATTCATAAACTCAAACTCAACTATTTACGTGTGCAAGTAGCTACTGTTGCATCGTTCCAAGTATTGCTTTGTTGGTGCTCGTACAATATCATATTCATCCTTCACACTGAGATTTCTGTACTAACCGCCAACCTGTCTCCAATCAACCTTCCAATCTGAGGCTGTCTGCCAACCCATCACACCAACTGTCTGTTGCGTCTGGCTTTGCTACATCATTCGTTGTGTAATTGGATAGGATACGTTGCCGTTGCCGTTGCTGACTTATCAGGTGTGGATAATCTTGACTTGCTGGTTGGCGTATAAACAATTTTTCACTTTTTCCTCTCTGACTTTTTCCCTTCTCCTCGTAATGCACTTTCTTCTTTCACGCTTGAGCTATTTAGCCAATCCAGCTACTTGATTCACTGGCGGCTACTGGCATGGAGTTTTTATTGGAATTTTTATTGGAATTTTTATGAACTTCAGTTTCATATTTAATTAAGCGATTTGAAAAAATGTACTCAAATATTTTACTGTACATAAAAAAGTACACTTTTTTGTATGTAGAAGCGGTACTTTTGAATTTGGTGGAATAAAAACCCCACGAAATGTTGGATTTTTAGGCAAAGCTGCATTTTTTTTTTAAATTTCCTAAAAAACCTCAGTGTACAGTTGCTGCTTATTATTCTTAACTGAAAATTGCAGCTTTTGAGGTTAGAAATTACGCGAACTTATTACAAAATGCATGTGTACCTACATACATACATACATCCATACTGGCATACTGAGTACATGTGCAATCATATTTGATTAGCTGCCAACTTGGCTGGGATGGGTGCATCAAAACCGTGACTGCCTTTACTTAGCCAGCCAGCCAGCAGCAACAAAGCCAACAACAACAACAATAGCTAGTATTTGCAGCAATAAAAAAGCGCTGAAGCCACAGCCAACGCTGACCACTCACTGTTGAGATACTCGTAAACAAATAAACAGCGGAGAGGCAACCCTGCAAAAAGTGGGACCATATTAAACCCTGGTACAGGACTACGC
>NW_023458567.1:1725146-1727362 GCF_013731165.1 Rhagoletis pomonella | reverse complement strand
AGAACGTTGTCCCATTGGGCCATGTGGTCCTCAAATTTTTGCAGGGAAGTTGCATTGTGTGTCTGTGTGAGTGTACAAAGTCCAATAAACTCGGCCTGTTGCGAATTCAAAACAGCGCGCATCGCCGCCAATACAACGGTTGCTTTTGTCATTTTTTGGTTTTGTTGTTGGTTTGGTTGCAAAGTGCGCCACCGTTTTTGAGTTTTGTTGCTGCTTCTGCTTTTCCCGCGGCACTACTCGCATCGCATTTCAAACAGTCGGCGGCCGCAAGCAAATGCAAAAAGTTGGCAACAGCAGCTGTCGGTGGGTTGGTGGCGGCAACAGTTGCGCGTACAAGCGGCGCGCCAGACAGTGAACAGCCAACAAAACAGCACAATAAACATTGCTGCCACATATGTTGAAGCATGGCGACAGCAGCAACGGCAGACCCAGCAACGAATGACAAGCAACTCTCGCGGGAGCGTCAACAAATTTTATGCGTTCGCGCGCCGTGACGCCCAACACAACGCATTGCGGCAAAAACAACAACCACAACAACAACAACAAATGATTGCGCTAAATGCCATTTGTTGCCACTGCTGTTGGCGCTGTCAGTGCAACTGTTGCCGCATCTTTTTTCTTTATGAATTTTTTTCGTTTTGTTCTTTTTTTTTGCTTTTAGCCTGGCGCTTCGTGTTTTCGCACATTTCGCTAATATTGCGCGCTGTATTGCAAGCTCATAGCTATGTGTTGCACAAATATTCACGCATGCAGATGTTGGTGCAACTGTCACTTTGACAGCTTGTGCTGTGTGCTCGAAATTGAAAATACGCGAAGCGACGTGCAGCCTGAAATGCTCGCAATCGTGGCGAGCGCGCGTGCAGGGACAGTGGCGGCGTTGGCAGCAGAGCAGTTGGGTTTTAAGTGAGCTGCGCGGGGCCCCCATTTGAGGCCAAAACTGGGACGCCTCTGCCTTTGAGGCGCTTCCGTCTAATGAAAATGGCGCATGCTTCGCACATGTCTTTTTCTGCTTTAGCGCAACGACAGCATTTTAATTGAAATTCTCTGATTGCAACAAAAAACAAAAACAGCAGCTAAGCAGCAACAACAACCAACAACGCCAAATGACTGCAGGCACTGTCAGCAACTTTTATTGACAACAGCTTTGTGTCAACGCGAAAGATATCAACGCACTGTGCGACAAAGGGTATGGTATCAAAAGTGCATAAAAAGCAACAATAACAACCACAATAAGGACACAAAAATAACAACAAGTGGTGGTGTGCCATAAACGGTAATTTCGCAAACAGCAAAAACAAGCGTACAAACTAGCTGCTGTCGCTATGTTGTTACAAAAATGTTTTGAGCTGCCACTTCAGCAGCTTAACAAGGGCATGTCACGCCAACTACTTAGCTGCTTGCTACACAATAGCAAAAACAAGGCCGCCTCTGCTAGTCAAATGTCAATAACCGTCAACGGGGCCAGGCATCACGCACACATTTGGTCATTACAAGAGTTCATCACCACGCAGGACATTCGTTGCTGGCATAGTTGGCATTATTATTGAGGAGTGTTGCACTCGCCAAGTGCACGCAGAAAGCCAACAACAAGTGCTATAAGACGTTGTGCGAACACAAAAACGAAAAACAAAAAAATAGAAAATCGGTATTGAATTTTGATGGCACTATGGAAAATTTTAAGGCACTAGCAGTGAACTGCAAGTGTCCACAAAAAACAATGTCTGCACGAAAATGGCCAAAAATCAAAGAGCTCCAGCGAACCTCAGCCTTTTTACTCCTCTAAACGGCTTTGAGAATTGTAGTATACATATTTAGTAGCTATTATAAATCTCTTCGAAGGCGGGAATCGGGAATCTATTTTAGAAGCCGCTGTCGAGCTAGCCTCCTTCGTTCACCTTTATGTTGAAATTACCAAGTTCCGTTATAATATCGTCTGGGTGCAGGGCTTATATGCATACATATGTACTTCCTCTAGGCACTCATGCCAAGAAATGATCTCCAATTTGTGACTGATGCGGTTAAATTCAGTTTTGATTTGGTTTGTGGTAATCGCTTCTTAATACATACATACATAGGTATGCATGTATACATATGTATATATGCATGTAAATGTATAGAAAAACTCAGAAGAATATTTTAACACTGTAACAGTTGGAAAAGTCAGGTTTGGAAAACAAAACATTCTGGCTGCTAGTCTTCTCTTTCTTTGATATGTG
>NW_023458567.1:1718774-1725046 GCF_013731165.1 Rhagoletis pomonella | reverse complement strand
GCGATGACAGCTGTGCGTGCCAAAGGTGGCCGTATTTGTTTTGTGCTCTCAAAGTTTAAAAAGAAAACAACCTAAACACGATTTTTTTTTTGTTGTTTGAAAAATATAGTTGTGGATTCGTTAAATCTGGCTTGAAACAAATTATTTATAATAATCTTTCTTTGTTTTACATTTATATTTGTTATCATTTCCTCATTTCTAAATATGGTTTAGTTTTTTCTAAATATGGTCACCCAAATTATAAAGGCGACCAAATGGGATCAGCTGTTTTCGCTACCGCTCTAATTCTGTTTAAGTAGGCGAAATAGTTGGGCGAACGATGAACGACAGCATCGCCCAATTCGGCGAAGTTTGCCGTTCGCCGGTATTGTATTTCAAGCATTACAGGGCAATTCTGGCTAAGATAGCAAAAAGTTCCTCGCAATACAAATGAAAGGCAGATGGCAAAATACATACATAGCTCGAAAGAGAGAGTGAGCAAAGCGCTGGTGTGCCTTTCGAGAGATCCGATACCTCGAGCAGCGATTTTTTTTACTACTTTTCTTTTTTTAATTTAATTTTCTTTTAATTAAAAGAAGCCATTGTCTTAAAACGAAAAATAAAATTTTTTAATTTCATTTTTAGAAACTTATCTTATTTACTTTTGTTTAAGATTTTATTGTGTTGAAAAGAAAACACGTTCCTTTTTTTGATTTAATTTAATTTATGGAAACGTATTTTATTTTTCAATTAAATACTTGCGGGTTTTCACTTATATTAATTTAAAGTAATTTATTTTGGTTTTAATAAAATATTTTTGGTTTACCATTTAATTTAATTTTTAGGATCATATTTTGTTATTTTTTTATCTTTTTTTATTTAATTTTCTTTTATTTTTTTTTAATTTTGTTTTAAAAATAAAAATATTTTTTTAATTCCATTAAATTTTTAAGTGCTATTTTCTTCCTTATTGATTTAATTTTTTTCTTTTTCTGCCTTTAGCTTTAGATTTTACTGTTGTAAAAGGAAAACATGAATTTTTAAATTTTATTTAATATTTAAAATTTTTTTTGTTGCTTTATTTTTATTTTATTTATGACTAATTTTTTAATTTTATTTTCTTTTATTTTTTTCTTCTGACTTTAGAAAGACTTTGGTGAGTTGAAAGACAGTTGCCAGAATTGCCCTCTTAATCTGGTTTGGACTGTACCCCGGCGAAGCTGCTCATACAAGATATACCGGCAATGTTGCCATATTCACAGTTTTAACTATAAATCACAGTTTTTTGACAAGCTTACATTTTCTCCTGGTAAAAATAACAGTTTTGTCAAATTTCAGATTTGAAGGAATAAATTAAAACATCTTTTTTGGTTTTATGGAAGTAAATTTTTCAGTTACAGTTTTTTTGTGAAAAATACAGTTTTTCTCTCCAGAAATTACAGTTTTTTTATAATAACATCTGGCGACATTGCGTACCGCGCAAGTTTACAGAGAATTTTAGCTCCCGGTACCATTTGGATAGATGCATTCTAAAGGGACGTAACTTTTCTCGTTTAAACTGCATATTCCAAAAATTAATCATAGACTAGTTTTAGGCTCTGCGAATTATGAGGCTTTCAACACAAAACTGCATACATATAAGAGGAAATCTTCTTTGTCTGCCACGTAGTATGCTGAAGATATTTAACCCAATATTCCATTATTTTATATGATTCAGCTGTATGGTACTTTTTTAACTTTTTCTTAATTTTGTATTCCATCCCCGCTACTTTCTTTATTCATTTAATTTCACACCCCATTTGGTTTTACGCTCAACCCTTCCTCTTTTCAACTGGGTTTTGTACGCTCTAATTTGATTTTTATGAGACCAAAGTTTTTAACTTGCCAACGCCAGAAAGTATGCAGCAGAGTGCTGACAAAACTGCATATACATAGCACAACAAAAATGTTTAAAGGCATAGAAAAAATGGCGAACAAAATATATGCGGAACCCTCGCGCCCGCTCGCAACCCAACAAAATGTAGAAAACATATTAAAAACTAAAATATGTTGACAAAAAGTTTTTGAAAAGCGTACTCGCTAGCACAGCAGCTGCGAAAAGCGGCAAAAAATCGGTTATTAAAAAGGTCACAAGAGCAAGAAAAAGCTAAAGTTAAGAAAACCTAATAACTCTTCGAAATATGTTGCCACTCTGTAGTGTGAGCAGATTCTTAAAGCGGTCCGTGAAGTACAGCAGGCCTTAATTTTGGCAAAAAGAAAAACAGAAAACCTCACTTTGCACATTAAAAATATGAGCAAAGACGCAAACCCAACGCACTCTCGCATTGCGTGTATGTAGTATCTTTTAGGCGGGGCATATTTACATGCATCCATACATAAATACAAGGAAAAGTTTTTAAAAGTAATTAATGTTAAACAAGTTTAACATATTGCACTTGGTTGTTGTTAACCATTCAAGAGCGTGTAGCGGTCAGCCAGCACATACAGCAGCGAAATATGAAACTTTGCTGAATTGTTAGCAAAGCAAAAAGGGAAAGCTCCTCAGCAGCAGAAGCGTAGACACAGAATGCTGCTCTGCTTCGACGCTGTGTGCTGTAGCTGTGCAAACTTATTTACATAAAATTACTATGTAAATATGTTAATAGTTTTTACTCAACACTCAAGCAAGTAACTTTTGTAAGAAGACTACGTCGAAAAATAAGCAAAAGTCAAGGAAAACAATATTGAGAAAAGTGTGTTTAAGCAAAGCTAAGGAAAGAAAATGATTATTGCGAAAAAGGAAGCGAAATAAAAGGTTTGTGGCCACAAGTATGGGGTGCATCTGCGGCGGCAATGCAAAAACTTCACGAAAAGCGAGAAAAATATCAAAGAATAAAAGGTTGCTTTCTTTTCTTGATTTAAAGTATAAGTATATAAACTTAAAAAGAATAATGGTACGAAAAGTTGCAAACGAATAAAAAAAATGCATTCGGTAAAGACTTATTGTGAAAGGAGAATTCTTATTTTACAAACTGTCGATGGAGTCTAAGAAACGCTGCAAAACTGTTCGCCCATCGTAGTAGATATGCCTTAAGTTGCATAATCACAGAATGGTGGAAGGCATAGTGAACTGCCGTGAGATTGTTTTCTAGTCACCCTCCTTCAATCGCTCAAGCAATCACTTTTTTAGTAACTCGACCATTCATGCATCACTCACGCAGTCACTCGCTCACTCCAGTCAGTCATTCAATCACTGATCTTCATAACCTTTCATTTACATATCCACACACTATAGGTCAATCACAAAATTACTCACTCGGTCTCTCGCGCGCTCGCTCATTGATTCAAACCAGGCTAGCCAACTCATTTTTGAGAATCGCCCGTTTTCAACAATGAAATTCCCCGATTTTGCCAGAAATTTCGTAAAATTCCCCACACATAGATACATAGATATCTCCTTATTTACAAAAAAAAAAAAATGTTGTGTATTTTGACATATTACTGGTTTGTTTGTTTATTTTCTTTTTATTGTAATTCAGCTATGTATGTATTCATAGATCAAACCAAACTTTTATAAAGTTAGTTAAAAAATAAAGAAAAAATATGCATACAAAACTTAATTTAACAAAACTTCGTAAAAATTTCGTGCTTTTTAATTAGATTTTCTAGAAAGATTTCGAGTTTGTTTTGTAGTCCACTCAATTCTAAAGTGGCTAAAAATTTTCGTTGGATAAAATAAATGCAATTGTGTTTATTCGTTATATGAACGCAAATGCGACAAAGAAAATTCTAAATCAACGGTCATTTGCATAATTTGCAGGATTCCATAATCAGTCCTTTTAGTTGCAGTTGCATTTCTTATGCGGCTTTTTTACGTCATTATGAAATTAGTGAAGCAAAAAAGAATAAATTAGTTAACACCTATGTAATTCCTTACAAAGAGCAGTTCATCTCCGGATTCTGCACGTAAACTGAAATTCCCCACAAAAAACCGGCCCATTCCCCGATTCCCCACGCAAACTCAAATTCCCCGAAAATCGGGAAATTCACCACGAGTTGGCTTCCCTGTTTCAAACACACATTCACTCACTAACTTGCTTACTTACTCGCTCGCTTATTCACTCACTCATCCGCTTGTTTACGCTCTAGCTCACTCGCTCATTAATATAAAAATTCACCTGCTAACTTAATCACTCTGGCTATCTCATGTTTGAAATATGTGTGTACATTAGGGTGGTCCAAAAACAGTAAAGTCGGAATTGTAATGCTCTCACCCCCTAGGATTGTTCTATATCGAAAAAAAGTATACCCCTATTTTTTTATAGAAATCCCCATATAAAAATACATGGAAAACTTTGGGCACTTTGAGCGACCTCTAAATATTTTTTCAAAATAAAAAATAGGGATACATTTTATTCGGTATAGAACAATCCTAGGGGGTGAGAACATAAAAATTCCGACTTTACTTTTTCACATGTATTTTTGGACCACCCTAATGTGCATACAATAGTAAATTTATTTTGTAATTTTTGTTCAATTTTCAGACTAACAAGGCTAATCTGAGACAAATTGAAATTATTTCCCCTCAAAGTTTTATTTACACTCACTCATTCATTTCAATTTTTTAGCTTCTTTTGTTCAATTCTCAGGCGGCTTAAGCAAATTTTTTGTTAAAATTTAGTAGGTATTCTTTCATATTTTAAATATCTTCCAGCTATGTAATTCTACATCATTATTGAATTCTCTCAGGGCTTTGCTAAAGCTTTTGAAAACACAATTTTCATCTGCATGCCACCAGCTGTATTTTAACTCGCCAACTGGCAACGTCATCCAATGTATGTACACATACATACATACATAACTATCACCCATCACTGCTCACTTCATTAAAAGTGTGTGTTTCTAATTTGTAGCAATCCCAACAACAACTACAGAGCAACAACAATTAAAACGACAACGGCAATGAAAATAAAGTGCAAAACCGAAAAATTCGTATAATTAAAATTTCATATTCGACATGAATGCCGCCGCGGACACATTATTATTAAAATTCAGTAATCGCATGGCAAAACAACAAAAACGACAACAACACACAGTGGCAGTGGTAGCGCCAAATTGGAGGGCGTACGCGAAAAATACGAAAATTTCAAAAATCCATTACAAAAACAATAAAAAAGTGGGACAACAATTTAATGTCGACTGCAGACGCGAGAAGTGCGAAGAGAGTGTTGGTGCGAGGGGGCGCTGGGGTACAGATATAACGGCGAGCGAGTGTAGTGGAGAGTGGAATGTGGGGTTGATTAAATTAGCAAGCGCGCGTGCGATGAAACGTCGGCAAGCGCCAGGGCCGATGCAGCGCTACAACAACGAAACAATGCCAAAAACAACAGCAACATTAGCAATGCAAAAGAGCCAGCAAACAACAGCAGCAACAGCAACAGCAATACACAAAAGGCCAAGTTATGCAAAATAAATATTATTGCCAAGCGGTTAAATCAGTTAAAGCCAAAAAACAAGCTCAGCTACTACAGGCAGGCAACAACAAAAGCTATACGCAAAAAAAATCTGCAAAACAGCCACAATAACGCGAATGAAAAATTTCCATAAAGTTGGCGATAACCAAAGCCACACAACAACAGCAGCTGCAACAACAACAATAAAGCCAATGTGTGCTATGGGAAATGCAAATGGAATTGGCGAGTTGGACCGAAGTGGCGCAGCGCAACTTTTGCGTGTTGTGGAACAGTGCGGGGCGTTTCAGCAAGCAAGCGGACGGGCGGCCGGGCGGGCGGGCGACCGAGCGAGCGAACGGAAGTGGGTGAACATATGCGAAATGTTGTAATACATCAACAGCAAACAAAGCGATGGCAACAGATATATCAGCTGGAGTGTAGACACATACATTTATGCGTTGTAACAATTCTGTTATAGTACCGTTAGTGTATGCTGATACAAAAGTGTTTCAATTAAAATGCAACCACATAAAATATTTTCCATGCCACATGCCACAGGCAAAGGCAGCGTGAGGGCTGCATAGTAAGCAAGCAAGCGAGTAACTGAGTGAGTACAACCACGGTTGCCATTTTGGCCGGAATTCACCATTTTTAGTACATTTTTTCCAGTTTGTTACACTGGTGCATAACTTTCACACTTGGTATATTTTAGAAATCTCGCAAAATTGGATAATTACGTCATATTGTTATTTAAAGGTCAATGCTTCGTGAGCATAAGGAGTGCAGTTATCATCTCTGCAGAGAATCGGGAAGGTGACAATAGATCTATATAGGGTCGCTTGTATTGCCTCACGTAAAATT
>NW_023458567.1:1711853-1718674 GCF_013731165.1 Rhagoletis pomonella | reverse complement strand
AATTTTACGTGAGGCAATACAAGCGACCCTATATAGATCTATTGTCATCTTCCCGATTCTGGGCAGAGATGATAACTGCACTCCTTATGCTCACTAAGTATTGACATTTTAATAAGCATATGACATAATTATCCAATTTTGCGAGATTTCTAAAATATAGTAAGTGCGAAAGTTATGCACCAGTGTAACAAACTCAAAAAAAAATGTACTAAAAATGGTGAGTTTCGGCCAAAATGGCAACCGTGGTTGTACTCATTCAGTTACTCGCTGGCTTGCTTACTATGCAGCCCTCTCGCTGCCTTTGCCTGTGGCATGTGGCATGGAAAATATTTTATGTGGTTGCATTTTAATTGAAACACTTTTGTATCAGCATACACTAACGGTACTATAACAGAATTGTTACAACGCATATATGTATGTATGTGTCTACACTCCAGCTGATATATCTGTTGCCATCGTTTTGTTTGCTGTTGATGTATTACAACATTTCGCATATGTTCACCCACTTCCGTTCGCTCGCTCGGTCGCTCGGTCACTCGCCCACCCGCCCGTCCGCTTGCTTACTGAAACGCCCCGCACTGTTCCACAACACGCAAAAGTTGCGCTGCGCCACTTCGGCCCAACTCGCCAATTCCATTTGCATTTCCCACAGCACACATTGGCTTATTGTTGTTGTTGCAGCTGCTATTGCTGCTGTTGTTGTGTGGCTTTGGTTATCGCCAACTTTATGGAAATTTTTCATTCGCTTTATTGTGGCGGTTTTGTTGATTTTTTTTTTTGCGTATAGCTTTTGTTGTTGCTGTTGCCTGTCTGTAGTAGCTGAGCTTTTTTTTTGGCTTTAACTGATTTAACCGCTTGGCAATAATATTTATTTTGCATAACTTGGCCTTTTGTGTATTGCTGTTGCTGTTGCTGCTGTTGTTTGCTGGCTCTTTTGCATTGCTAATGTTGCTGTTGTTTGTTGGCATTGTTTCGTTGTTGTAGCGCTGCATCGGCCCTGGCGCTTGCCGACGCTTCATCGCACGCGCGCTGGCCAATTTAATCAACCCCACATTCCACTCTCCACTACACTCGCTCGCCGTTATATCTGTACCCCAGCGCCCCCTCGCACCAACACTCTCTTCGCACGCCTCGCGTCTGCAGTCGACATTAAATTGTTGTCCCACTTTTTTATTGTTTTTGTAATGGATTTTTGAAATTTTCGTATTTTTCGCGTACGCCCTCCAATTTGGCGAGACCACTGCCACTGTGTGTTGTTGTCGTTTTTGTTGTTTTGCCATGCGATTACTGAATTTTAATAATAATGTGTCCGCGGCGGCATTCATGTCGAATATGAAATTTTAATTACACGAATTTTTCGGTTTTGCACTTTATTTTCATTGCCGTTGTCGTTTTAATTGTTGTTGCTCTGTAGTTGTTGTTGGAATTGCTACAAATTAGAAACACACACTTTTAATGAAGTGATCAGTGATGGGTGATAGTTATGTATGTGTACATACATTGGATGACGTTGCCAGTTGGCGAGTTAAAATACAGCTGGTGGCATGCAGATGAAAATTGTGTTTCCAAAAGCTTTAGCAAAGCCCTGAGAGAATTTAATAATGATGCAGAATTACATAGCTGCAAGATATTTAAAATATGAAAGAATACCTACTAAATTTTAACAAAAAATTTGCTTAAGTCGCCTGAGAATTGAACAAAAGAAGCTAAAAAATTGAAATGAATGAGTGAGTGTAAATGAAATTTGAGGGGAAATAATTTCAATTTGTCTCAGATTAGCCTTGTTAATCTGAAAATTCAACAAAAATTACAAAAATAATTTACTAATGTATGCACATTAGGGTGGTCCAAAAATGCATGTGAAAAAGTAAAGTCGGAATTTTTATGCTCTCATCCCCTAGGATTGTTCTATACCGAATAAAATGTATCCCTATTTTTTATTTTGAAAAAATATTTAGAGGTCGCTCAAAGTGCCCAAAGTTTTCCATGTATTTTTATATGGGGATTTCAGTATAAAAAAATAGGGGTATACTTTTTTTCGATATAGAACAATCCTAAGGGGTGAGAGCATTACAATTCCGACTTTACTGTTTTTGGACAACCCTAATGTACACACATATTTCAAACATGAGATAGCCAGAGAGGCAATGATTAAGTTAGCAGGTGAATTATTATATTAATGTGTGACTGAGCTAGAGCGTAAAAAAGGGGATGAGTGAGTGAATAAGTGAGTGAGTAATTAAGCAAGTCAGTGCGTGAATGTGTGTTTGAAACAGGGAAGTCAACTCGTGGGAAATTCCCCGATTTGCGGGGAATTTGAGTTTGTGAGGGGAATCGGGGAACGGGCCGTTGTTTGTGGGGAATTTCAGTTTACGTGCAGAATCTTGAGATGAACTGCTCTTTGTAAGGAATTATATAGGTGTTAACTAATTTATTCTTTTTTGCTTCACTAATTTCATAACGAGGTAAAAATGCCGCATACGAAATGCAACTGCAACTAAAAGTACTGATTATGGAATCCTGCAAATTATGCAAATGACCGTTGATTTAAATTTTCTTTGTCGCAATTGCGTTCATCTAACGAATAAACACAATTGCATTTATTTTATCCAACGAAAATTTTTAGCCACTTGAAACTTGCACTTACTAGAATTGAGTGGCCGACAAAACTGCATACTCAAAATCTTTTTAGAAAATCTAATTAAAGGGCGCAAAATTTTTAAGAAATTTTGTTAATTTTTGTTTTTAATACTGCATAAAGTTTGAAAGTTGGATTTATACGAGTTTTGTTAAAGAATGAACTATATTTTTATTAAAAAAAAAATAAATCAAATTAATAACAAAAAAAAAAGTAATAATTGGGAAATTTTGTCAAAATTTGGCTTGACTAAATTTTTTCGACCACTGTATATGTGTAAACATTATATGTATGAACATTTTTTTCTTTATTTTTTAACTAACTTTATAAAAGTTTGGTTTGGTCTATGAATACATACAGTTGTCCACAAAATAATAGGAGTGCGATATTTTGACCAGTTTTGGCTATTTGGCTATTTGTCTTTTGTTTATTTAATGTTTATTATTTTTTTATAAAAGCCTAGCTGGCTATACAACAAACACCATATAAATTCAGATTTTAAACTTTGTATAAAAATTATAAAAATTTTGCAATTTTTCACCCAAATTTCAAACTTTTTAATCAGAATCTTTAGAAAAAATTCTGGTATGCAGTTTTGTAGCACATTCAATTCTAGTCTGAAGAAGTGCAAGTTTCAAGCGGCTAAAAAATTCCGTTGATTTTTGAGAATTTGGGGTTACTAAAAAAGTGATCGTATGAGTGATTGAAGGAGGGTGACTAGAAAACATTCTCACGGCACTTCGCTATGCCTTCCTCCATTCTGTGATTTTGCAACTTAAGGCACATCCACTACGCTGGGCGAACAGTTTTGCAGCGTTTCTTAGACTCCATCGACAGTTTGTAAAATAAGAATCCTCCTTTCACAATAAGTCCTTACCGAATGCATTTTTTTTGGTTCGTTTGCAACTTTTCGCACCATTATTCTTTTTAAGTTTATAGCCACTTTAAATCAAGAAAATAAAGCAACCTTTTATTCTTTGATATTTTTCTCGCTTTTCGTGAAGTTTTTGCATTGCCGCCGCAGATTCACCCCATACTTGTGGCCACAAACCTTTTATTTCGCTTCTTTTTCGCAATAATCATTTTCTTTCCTTAGCTTTGCTTAAACATACTTTTCTCAATATTGTTTTCCTTGACTTTTGCTTATTCTTCGACGTAGTCTTCTTACAAAAGTTACTTGCTTGAGTGTTGAGTGAAAACTATTAACATATTTACATAGTAATTTTATGTAAATAAGTTTGCACAGCTACAGCGTCGAAGCAGAGCAGCATTCTGTGTCTACGCTTCTGCTGCTGAGGAGCTTTCCCTTTTGCTTTGCTAACAATTCAGCAAAGTTTCATATTTCGCTGCTGTATGTGCTGGCTGACCGCTACACGCTCTTGAATGGTTAACAACAACCAAGTGCAACATGTTAAACTTGTTTAACATTAATTACTTTTAAAAACTTTTCCTCATATTTATGTATGGATGCATGTAAATATGCCTCGCCTAAAAGATACTACATACACGCAATGCGAGAGTGCGTTGGGTTTGCGTCTTTGCTCATATTTTTAATGTGCAAAGTGCGGTTTTCTGTTTTTTTTTTTGCCAAAATTAAGGCCTGCTGTACTTCACGGACTGCTTTAAGAATCTGCTCACCCTACAGAGCGGCAACATATTTCGAAGAGTTATTAGGTTTTCTTAACTTTAGCTTTTTCTTGCTCTTGTGACCTTTTTAATAACCGATTTTTTGCTGCTTTTCGCAGCTGCTGCGCTAGCGTGTACGCTTTTCAAAAACTTTTTGTCAACATATTTTAGTTTTTAATATGTTTTCTACATTTTGTTTGGTTGCGAGCGGGCGCGAGGGTGCCGCATTTATTTTCTTCGCCATTTTTCTATGCCTTTAAACATTTTTGTTGTGCTATGTATATGCAGTTTTGTCAGTACTCTGCTGCATACTTTCTGGCGTTGGCAAGTTAAAAACTTTGGTCTCATAAAAATCAAATTAGAGCGTACAAAACCCAGTTGAAAAGAGGAAGGGTTGACCGTAAAACCAAATGGGGTGTGAAATTAAATGAATAAAGAAAGTAGCGGGGATGGAATACAAAATTAAGAAAAAGTTAAAAAAGTACCATACAGCTGAATCATATAAAATAATGAAATATTAGGTTAAATATCTTGAGCATACTACGTGGCAGGCAAAGAAGATTTTCTTCTTATATGTATGCAGTTTCGTGTTGAAACCCTCATAATTCGCAGCGCCTAAAACTAGTCTATGATTAATATTTGGGCTTTGCGGATTAAACGAAAAAGTTTCGCCCTTTTGGAACGCATCTATCCAAATGGTACTGGGAGCTGAGATTGAGAATTGAGATGACTATGATTTATAGTTAAAACTGTGAATATGGCAGCATTGCCGGTACATCTTGTGTGAGCAGCTTCTCCGGGGTACAGTCCAAACCAGATTACAGGGAATTTCTGGCAACTGTCTTTCTACTCACCACAGTCTTTCGAAAGACAAAAGAAAAAAATAAAAAAAAATAAAATTAAAAAAGAAGCCATAAATAAAAAAAAAAAAAAAAATCATTTTAAAAATCAAATGAAATTGAAAAATACATATTTTTTCTTTTTAAAACAATAAAATCTAAAAACTAAAGGTAGAAAAGGAGCAAAATTAAATCAATAAGGAAGATAATTGAATGAAATTAAACAAAATATTTTTACTTTTAAAACCAAATCTAAAAAATAAAAGAAGATTAAATAAAAAAGACAAACAAATACCAAAATATGATCCTTAAAATAAAATTAAATGGGAAACCAAAAATATTTTATTAGAACCAAAATAAATTTAATTAATATAAGTGAAAACCCGAAAGTATTTAATTGAAAAATAAAATACGTTTGTATAAATTAAATTAAATTTAAAAAAATGTTTTTTCTTTTCAACACAATAAAATCTTAAAAAAAAATAAAAAAAATAAATAAATAAGATAAGTTTCTAAAAATAAAATTAAAAAATTTTATTTTTCGTTTTAAGACAATAGCATCTTTTAATTAAAAGAAAATTAAATTAAAAGAAGAAAAGTAGTAAAAAAATTCGTTGCTCGAGGTATCGAAACCGGATCTCTCGAAAGGCACACCAGCGCTTTGCTCACTCTCTCTTTCGAACTATGTAATATTTTGCCATCTGCCTTTCATTTGTATTGCGAGGAACTTTTTGCTATCTTAGCCAGAATTGCCCTGTAAGTTTGTTGACACAAATCCGAGAGTAACGAAATGTCATACAAGTTTTTCAACTCGAATTACAGAAAATATTTGCAAAGAATAGATAAGCGAGTGAATGAAAAAGAAAGTCAAGAAGCTCAGCAAACGAAAGACCACACTACATAGTCACTTTCTTTTTGTGCTTGATTTTTCTTTTACCCTCCACTTTTATCTCTCCGCCACTGAGTACATTTCAACAGCTAAATTCTACAATTTGGTCATCCATACACAATCATTTATATCCTTCGTTTGTTGTTGTTGCCTTTTGCCAGTTGTTTCCTCTTTTTCCTCCAGCGCTCTTTGTTTCCTTGTCGCATGTTGTGGCCAAAAATGCTGCATGCGCTTACGTAAGTATGTATTGTGGGCTTTATGTACGTAAGTAAACGTGCGAGGTCATTTATCGTTTGTGTCGTCTTCTAACGCCAACGCAGCGCTGTAATTCATCTTATTTTCTCTTCGCGGCTACCGCTCTTTTGACTGACTAGTACACGCAATTTGGCTTTGCGTCATCATTGCACAATTATCGAACTTTGGATGGGAAATGATGCTGGAAGGCGGAAAATGCGCAGAAATTGAGAAATTACTTTCAGAATTCCTAAACTCGAAGTTGCGAATACCTTTTGTAAGAACTTTCCAGAAATAGATAATTGAAGCGGTGGGGTGCAATAAGGCCATACGCAATAAAGCCATATGGCAATAAAGCCATATTTTTAGGCAATAAAGCCATATGGCTTTATTTCCAATCAGAAAGAGAACGGCGGAGCGCGGCGTGGCTGGACGCGAAGGAGAGTAATTGCATGTTTAAGGTGACGTTGTAGTTCAAGGCGGTTTAGTAGTTTTGTTGCGAACTTTTTCCATTGTTCAAATAAAAGAAACATAAAAATTTGAAAGCCAAATAAAGCCATATGGCTTAATTACCAATTGTAATTGGCAATAAGCC
>NW_023458567.1:1707027-1711753 GCF_013731165.1 Rhagoletis pomonella | reverse complement strand
ACACACGCACACGGAAAATACACACACAGATACACCAGCACACACACACACAAGCATACTCGCACTCGCTTTGGTAAATAATACAATTGCACCGGCGCACAGCTACAGCAGCAAAAAAAAAAATCCAATACTTAGCGCGGCTACTTGAGCCGGTTGGCCGGTCGGTCGGTCGGTCGGTCCTCTTCCAGCTGCGGGCAGGTACACTTGTAGCCACATCTGTACAAGCAAACGGACGGACGGTCGCTCGTCACACACACACACACAAACATACATATATTATTGACGTCTTTTGACGGCGGCTACGTCGACTGCGCTGTAGTCTCTTGCCGCTGGCAGCGTCTTTATAGTTATAGTCACTGATGCTTCTCGTCTTCTTTGTTTTCGCCTCCGTCCGTCTCAGGCACTGTTGTTTTTGTTGTCCTCTTAGTCGTCAGCAAATTCCACGAAGTCTATCTCAACGTTGCTTCTCATTTTACCTGCGGCGGATAGATACACCGTAACAAATCCAATTCGAGTGAAGCGTTCATTGCGGAGCTGCTCTGGGCAGACAGAAATCTCACAAGCTGTGGAAGTTTGAGGAGTATTTGGTGTTGGTTTCAACCGCAGTGAAGGCGTGAAGGAAGATTTTGAGGGGCTTAGCGAATGGGGTTGTGTGCAATGCTGGAGACAGACCACGGAAAGGTGGACCCAATTAAAAGACACAAACTTTATTCAATAATTGACGGACAATCCTCGCTTATTCAGCTGGAATTTCTGGACTCCCTTTGTGGAAGGTGTTTCGATCCAACTTTTGGATGTCTGCGAAAAATACAAGGTTGGTATCAACGCAGCGATGGACGAAACTTGCCTTCAAGAGTTTTACAGCATGAACTTTAGAATATCTGTCTTCAGCCGCTCAAAGAACAAAAAGATTTAGGAATTACGCGTAATTTCCGTCTTCGCAATAGATATTGTGCGGACCTTTAGTAGCCGCAGTCTCATAGGTCATGGCTGCGGATTGCACTTAGTAAATGAAATTTACTTCCTTTTGTTCTAATCTGAGCCCATGAGTTGTTTGTTTTTCAATAACTAAAGCGTTTCAGCTTCGTTCTGGAGAAAATTTGAGACAAATTTCCTTAATTCTAATAGCCTTTGGACAGCTCTAGATATCACACTGTGCTGCTACTACGTAGGTCCCTGAAATCGATGCAGATTTTAAGCTTTCTACAGCTTTCTGCGCTCTCATTAGGTTGTCTTAAAGACGCTTCGTCCAGGCAAGTTCAACTGCCCCTCGCAAGTTATTGACTCGTTCCACCGTATTCGTTTTTCAGCTCAAATCTAAAAAAGGAATACAAAACTGAGTCTGGAGATCCGAGAAGAAATTCGTGTTGTGACCTTCTACTAAGTATTCCTTTTGCCGAACTTCTAGTTGGAGTCGAGTAGTTAATGGGCTACAGCAGTCTGTATTATGCGGCAGGTATTGACCTTCCAGCTTGGTAGCGCTTTAAATATCCTATAAGGTAGCACTTGCGGATCATAGTCTTTCTGTAGTACCCATTTCCTTCTCATCCTAGGAAGTCCAAATACATCCAACTAGTTTGGATCACGCACCACAAATAGCAGATACAAATAAGGCAATGCGACGATAAATAGTTTAACCAGATTGACAGCGACAACAGCTTTCTTTCTGTCAATCAAATATGTACATTTTGAAGGCGAGCTCAGCAGAGGAAGACCACAAAGGGGTTGTGTCAAGAAAATTATTCAACTGAGTGTACAATCTGGAAGGTCTGAGCTTTCAGTCGATCTGTCAAAGTCGACGACAGAGGTTTAGATTCGGGAAACTAACCGAATGATGTCAACTTCCTTGTTATAGCCGACAGCTAAAGAAATAATTTTTCTTTTGCAGAATATTCCAAATCTTTTTTCTTACAGTGTATAACAAGCACTTCAGCGAAACATGCAACTGCCGTCAATTTCAAAATAATAGCCATGTGTAGAAATGAATATAAGAACGAGAATAAAAACATAACGACCAAATGAAACCACACAAACGAATGACGAAAACAACCAAAATAAACCAGCGACCAGCAATGCAATGCAAAGTTCAACAGTAGGCAGCAACAAATTATGGCCGCAAGTCAAATGGCAGCACTAACAGAAAAAAGAAGAGCCAAAAACGTAAACAAAAAAGGAGAACTCAAAAATAACAGCAACAAAAAAGCATAGCAAAATTAAGCTCAAGCACCTTTGCCCTTCATGCAACTTTAACCAAGCACGTAAGCGCCTCGCCGCCCCACCGGCACTCGCTGCGCATACCAGCCACGACCCATTCGACAAGCAGCGAAGCGGCGACTACATTTGGCCATTGGAAAAGTGGGCACAAACGTACCAATACAAGTTTCGTAAGTGTGCGAACGCTTTGGGAGATCTCTATGCCGCATGCAACGGCACGCAGCGGGGCCAATCACGCAGCGGTGGTGTGAGTACCTTAGCTGACTACAACTCCTATGCAGGTAAATAACAATAAGTGCTGTGGTAAGTACAAAAACAACGGTCACAACAATCGTCATTGCAACTATCAGTGCGCCCCACAAGCAAACCCGTCCGGTCAGTGCCACATGCATTCCTTCACTTGGCCAGTCACTCATTTAGTTCATTACATCCATGCCGCAACCACTCAACCAAATAGTCAGTGAGCTTAGCCAATGAGTTGGTACTCCAATGCAATCCGTTGGATGCAGGTAGCTGGACACTGAGTTAAATGCAACACTGTGCAACAAAGTTTTTATGCCAAGGCAATCTTTACCTCTTCAGTGAAAATCTAAAAGGCTTCATTTTACTGAAGAAGCGTTTAATTAACAGAACAATTCTGGCAACTCTCCTTTTTTTACTCACCAAAGTTTTTCGAAAGACAAACGTCTGTCGTAGGACAATTGTCAATTCAGGCAACTTAATATCTTGAAAGCTCTTCACTGTCTTTTGAGAAAACTAGCTCTGCTAACGAGGTCTTAGCGTTATGCTGTTCGCTTCTTAGCAAAAAGCTGTTTAAAAATTAAATTAAGTTAAACCATATTGTATATATTTTTCCTTTTAAAACAATAAAAACTAATAAATTAAAGAAAATTGAATAAAAAATGAAAATAATAAAATGGAAATAAAGCAAAAATAAAGAAGTAACTATATTTTTTCTTTTTAAAACAATAATATCAAAAATTAAAAATTAAAAGAAAATCAAACTAGAAAAAAATTTATCAGAAAAGAAGGAAATGGTACTTAAAAATTAAATGAAGCTGAAAAAATATTTCTATTTTTAAAACAAAATCTTACGATTAAAAGAAAATTTAATTTCAAAACACACAAAAAAATTAAATTAAAAAACTTTAATAAAATCCCAAAAACTGGATGATATAAAAAAACGTATTTTTCTTTTTAAAACGATAAAATCTAAAGCCAAAAATAAAATAAAATTATAGAAATACAAAATTCTACAAATTTAATGCAATTAAAAAAATATGTATATATTTTCAAAATAATAAAATCTTAAAAAATGAAATAAAAATCTATAAACTAAATAAAATTAAAAAATATATACATATATATATTTATTTCTAACACAGGAAAATATAAAACCAAAAAGAAAATTACTAAATTTGTTTTTGTTGACTAGTTTTTACTTGAAATAAATAAAATGAAAACCAAAAATAATAACATAATCAAAAAAATAAAAACGTTTCTAAAAATTTTATGAAATTAAAAAAAAATATATTTTTCTGTTTGCAGCAATAAAATCTTAAAAAATAAGAAATAAATAAGATAAGTTCCTAAAAATTAAAAAAATATACATTTTTCTTTTTAAGAGAATGAAATCTATTAATTTAAAGAAAATTGAATAAAAAAAACATAAAAAATTACAGTAAAAAGAAATTGCCTGCCCGAGGTTTCGATTTCAGTCCAGAGCTTTGCTCTCTCGGCCATTGCGACTGTTGGAGCGACCCGAGCTTAATTATATACAATTGCTTTCTCTTAAAAGTGGTAAATGAGAGCGATTTGTCTTACATTTTCGTACAAGAATTAATTTAGTCTTTCTGATTATCTTTCATTTGCCTTCCGAAAGACTTTTTACTTACTATCTTAGCCAGAATTGCCTTGTAAGACGATTTTAGTTATATTGCGAGGTGCGAAATGTGCGAGGTTCGTACGCTGGCGGACATATAATTCACAGGTCCTTTTTTGCTGGTCGCGGGGGGTAATTTCTTGCGCAACACAGTGTACAATGTTGAGAAGTGAATACACAAACTCTGCCATCCAAAAAGTTCCACACGAGTTGTACAGCGAGCTGGGCCAATTGATTGTTGTTATTGCTGCCGCTATGGTTTGGCTCTCTCCATTTGTGTGCTGTTGTGTTTGTAATTGAGGTGCATACTACTATTTTGTAGTTGGACCCCGCGCGGTATGTGGCGTTGTGGCAAGTTGGCTCGTAAATATTCCCGCAACCCCATACACGCATACTTATGCAACCTGGAGTTTGTTGGCTGGCCTGTTGTTAGTTATGCTTCGAGCGTATTCTCATGAAATGCAACGTGTAATCACACATCGCCGCACGTATCAACTGATTTGCAAGGGGACTCTAAAAAATTATAGCTTAGTACCAAATAAGAATAAGAAGCAACTTAAAATGACGAGTGGTCAGCCACAGCCACATATCAAAGAAAGAGAAGACTAGCAGCCAGAATGTTTTGTTTTC
>NW_023458567.1:1681538-1704027 GCF_013731165.1 Rhagoletis pomonella | reverse complement strand
TTTTTGTACTCACCGAATTTCCTGCCTTAAACTTTGGTCTCCTAATAACAGTTCAGTTCTTCCTTTTGATATGCTACTATTTGGACTACTACTTTTTAATTGTTGTATTTGTTTATCGTATAAATTTGTTGTATTATTTAGCAAATCGTTGCTACTACTGCCGACGACGCCGCCGCTTTGTGTATTGATATTATTGTTGTTGCTATTTGCCGCATCCGTATCAAAGTGTCGGCCATCGTCATTAAGTGTAGTTAGTAACTGCAATGAAAAGTGGAAGAGATAGACATGAAAGCGTGAAACTTGTTGGAATAATTAGAGAGGAATGTCCATTTGCAAGCATAAAAAGGGAATTAAAAAATTTCAATAGAATTTAATATTCAATAATAAACGAGAAAAACGCTTAATGGCATTAATTAAGTAATTTGAAAACTAAGCAAATGAGTGCCAGTGAACACTTTAATGAGTACAGCGACACACATGCAATTTTATATAAGTACATGTATGTATATGTGAACATTTATAAAAATTAATTTTTCACATTGATTAAAAGAAATAAATAAAACAAACTTGTATAACTAAAAAGTTATATCGCATGCCTTTGGCAAGCGGTAGTAATCGAGATTTCGAATTCATGTGATAACTTAAATTAGCGTAAGTACTCAAATCTGCCGCTGAGTGCTGACAAACTCAATTTGACCCCTTTCAGCAAAGTGTTTGACCTCTACTTTACATTTATTGTAGTTTTAAAAGCCACTTGTGGACAGTTATTTGTCGTCGAAAGTGATGACTTGAACTTAGCACCCCTCCAAAATGAGTTTAATTCTCTTTATTACAAAATTCACAGATGTCAAGCGCATAGCATAAAACCCTTTCGCTTCTTACCCACTTCCATACAAATTGGCAGAATTCACAGCTAATTAATCATTAAGTGATTGACTCAAAAATGGTGTTGGTATTCAGCGTCACAAGCATTCGCTTTAACTTTTCACAAATTTTTTGGCTGCGGCAGGGCAGGGTAATCGATATTTCGAATGATAGCATGTCAATGTTAATCGCATTGCTATGAGATTATTTATTTATTTCAATTGAAAATTCCAATACAGCAGAGGAATGTGTATGAGACAGCCATTAAAAGGTACTCGCAATTGCTTGTTCTGAGCGAGTATTTAAAATTCCTTTGACTGCAAACTGAATACCTTTGAAAGCTTTTATAAAGTGAATGTATTTAAAAAAAAGGCGATTTTATACTGCAGTTACGAAAATACTGTAGTATGTATTAGCCTAATATAGAAAGGCCCCTAACTCATTTCCATTCGAAGTTCTGCTTTGTACGATAACCGGCGGATTACACAACAAGAAGCATTTCGTAACTGAACAACTTTAGTTTTTATAAAGTTTCATAAGTGCTCGATCAAGAAACAAAAATGTCGCATTGGATATTACGTTATTATTAAACGTAATTTAGTCCCATGGAATTTTTGAAAATAAATATTATTTTAAGAAAAAATAAACGATTTTCTGTAATATCGTAAATTTTGTATATCATACCGCAAGTTTAAATAACGTTTTTCTACTCAGACATACAGAGATATTATTAAAAACATTTTTCATTCAATATCGTAAATCTTTGTCTAATATCGTAAATAAAAACGGACTTTTTGCAGAAAGTTTTAAAAAAATTACGATAAAAAGGTTTTGTGCAATATCGTAAAAACACAACAAACCAGAAATTAGTATCGCAAAAATGTTATATGTTCATGTACATATGTAGCTAAAAGAAAATTATGCATGCTAGTAAGCATATTTACTAACAATATAACGGATTTTTAATAATATCGTAAGTAAAACCATGCCTACTTCTGCATACAATCACTTAAAATAAACATAGCGCGCGAGTGACCTAAATTTCGCGCACTCAAAAACTCCAAACTTAAGCCAACATCGAAACAAATGTGCCAAACGAAAATTTTCGCAATTAAACTAATTCACTTAAAACTACAACAAACCAAACTTAACGCAAAAGCAGTGAAAGGTTACAACAACAACAACAACAACATTCCTCATTCCTCTTCATTCCTCACTCACTCACCTCTCGTCTCGGTGGATGTATATTATTCGATATTAATAAATCACAATTACTACTAATATTACTACCATACGCCCCGCTGCTGACGGCAGCCACTGGCACGCCCACTCCACCACCACTAATACCACTACCACCACTGATGCCAGCAGTGGGCTGGTCAACAATCACGCCAGCCGCTTTGTTATTGTTGTTGCTCAAGGCAGCTGTTGCGCCTAAATTGTTATTATTAAAAAATTGCGGCTGTTGCTGCTGCTGTCGTTGTTGTTGTTGTTGTTGGTCCTCGACAGCCGCTGAGGCGAATGCCTGCTGCAGGTGGTTGCTGGATATGGCTGTCGAGTACTCGGTTGTTGGTGTCGTGGAGCCACGGGCTGTCGTCGTTGTAGCCGCTGTCACGCCGGCTGTTTTTGTTGTTGTTGTTGTTGCGTTTGCGGCGGCTGTCAGCGTGCGTTTCAGTTCACCCACAGCGGTCGCAGCCAGCGGTGAGGTGGAGGTTTGTGCATCGACGAGTATTGTGCTGGGGATCTGCAGCGGGGGCGGGATGTATGGGTGCGACTTCGCTTGTTGTTGCTGTTGCTGCTGCAATAGCTGGCTAGTTGCTACCGCAGGCAGCACCACCGCCGACGTGGTGGGTGGCAATTGTGCGTGTTTGTTGTTGTATTTTATAAAGTTAATGCTACAATAATTGGCGCCAACGCCGATCAAATCGTCGTCGTCGTCCTCCTCCTCAGCGACAGCCAAGTGCTGCAGGCTGCTCGCTATCGTTGGCGTTTGCAACTGTTGCAGTTGCGCCAGCTGCGCTACCTGTGCGGCCTGTTGTTGCTGCAGTTGCAGCGTTAATGGCGGTGGTGGTTGTTGGTGTTGGGCTTTACCTGCGATCGCTGATTTCGGCGCGGCAGTCACTGCCGTCTGCTGTTGTGGGTGCTGCGGCAATTGTTGTTGCTGGTAAATGCTGCTGCTGCTGTGATTGGCTAGTTTCGTTGCTGTGGCCGCGGCCACTGCCGCCGCTGTGCTTGCGCCCACAATCGCTGCTGTCGTCTGATGAGAGCTGCGATCAGCTACACCCACCGAGCTCTGCACCGCCGACGCGTGCACAACAGCTGCTGTTGTGGTGATGCCTGTCGCCGTTGCCGCGACGGTTGGCGCAAACGTCGACGAGGTAATGAGGCCGGCAGTTGCTGCGGTGGCGGTGGTGACTGTTGAGCTGCTGCACGTAATCTGAGTGCTGGTGAACGAGGTGACGTAAATGGGCGAGGCCTCGTTGAGGAAGCTCAGATCCTGTTTCTGTGTCGACTGTGAGCCGCTCTTCGTCTGCTGCAGCTGAAATGAGGAGGAAGGGGAGACAGAAGAGAAGAGAATTAAAATTTGCAAATATCTGATGGGAATTTATTCTAAAAAAGGGAAGGGAAGCCTTAGCAATTCTCATAGACTGGAAGCCACAAAATAAATCACAGAACTTTTGCTATATTTGAGACGCGCCTTAATTTTGTGTGCAGACGTTTAAATTTGCCGCAAAATTATCTGCCATTCAAAATTTGCATATGAGGATCTAAAATTAACGTAAAGCGATGACGACGTAATCTATACACTCAGAAAAACCGTTTGATAGTGCACAGAAAAAAAAAGAAATATGGAGTTAAAATTCATATCGCAGCGAAATATATAGTTTGGTTACATGTAGTAAAATTTCACGAGGGTATATTTTTGTGGAACATATTAACCCATTACCTCTCCCACGAAAGGGTTGTTTGGACCGCCACTTCGGAGAGCGTAAATAAATGAAAGTTTGCGAGGTCGCTGGAGGATTAAAATTTTGTAAAAAATTATTCGCCGCAAAATTTCACTACTGGAAAATTTCGCTACCTACTGAAGAAGTCTTAGGTCAGAAATTATAATTTAAGTCGCTTAATATACAATATTTTCGATAGTTTAACCACTTTTGGCCAAAATGTAAAAACTCCAAATCTCCGTGAAACAAAACTTAGGCCAGGGAGGGTCTAATACTTCATCTTCTTCGGCATTGTTGGTCAGAGAGACATCCTCGTTCATAATATATAGTGTTTTTTCGTGTTGATTGGACTGCGTTATAACTTACTAACCAGTTGTCAATACAAGTAAATTTTCAGAGCTCCGTCTAGATAGGATAACTTATTTACTCGCGAGCAAATCAACACATTTTGTTACTTCTAAATGATTCAATGATTAATTTTGATTGCTAAAGAGCAGAATTTTTGTGAAAAAATTTATTTTTTATAAGTTTTTGGCTATCGATCGAAAAGGTGAATGAACATCTTTTTTCTCTCTCGCTCTTCTTTTTTTGATTCTCTGACATTTGAATGGCTTATTAATTCTGCGTTGGTCAATCATTTTTAAACCCCTACGTTTTGTATATCGATGATCCTACTACCACAACAATCATTTTATTTAAGAGCAGGAATTAGATATGCACCACTTTGACAGCATTCGAGACATAATAATCAACACCAACTCGCAAAATTGTTTATATCGCTTCAGCGGCGCAATTCTCTCACTTTTTCCTGGCATCGCAATAAGTGCGTGTATAAACTGTCACAGAGCACTGCCACGAATGCAGTAATTTTCTTATTGAAAATCAAGCAATTTATGCAAAATACACGCCACGCCCGCTTGTCTAGCCAGGGCGGGCAGTAATAAAAAATGCAAGCGAGTCGAAGGAAAAAGCGATAAATGAGACATAAATGAGACGCTGTGGGAGCGCAAATATACAGCCGTAATTTTAAACAAACACACACGCAGTTCAAAAATATTTGAACCCATTTTCAGAGGACGTGTATTGCATAGAGTAAGAAGGCTTGAGCTGGCGTTGTTTGAACTGCCTGCGAAGCTCCAGAAAAATGTGGGTTTGGCGCAACAAAAGTTAGGATTCCTTAACAAAAGCCAACGCATGTCACACCCATTCAGCCGTACGCCTATGGCACTTAATCAACGGCAACACGCTGTCAATGACAAAGATTTCGAAGCAACAAAGACATAAAAAAAAACCAACGGAAAGGGTAAGAGTTTCGAAAGGCATTTAATAATTTTGTGAATAATAAATCTTAATCCACTGAGAATTATACAAACATACAAAGGTATGTACATAAATATTTGTGTAAATGTATATGCACTTTTTGAGTATTTTTTATGTCTTTGTAGTAGTAGTAAGTTGATAATTAAATTTGTCCAAACAATTAAGCTGTTATTGTTGGTATACAGAATAATTATTGACAGCAATTTACGACAACCACACGCCTAGTTTGGCATGACAGGACTATGTATGTATGTATGTACATAGCGTGACATTTCATGGTATAGGTTATAGTATTGAACATTAAACATGTATAAACAATTGGGCAAAGCAGCCACAGAGCCAGCCGTGAAAGGTGAACACTTTAAGCAGCTTACAAAAGTTGTATGCTTTTTGACATTTGTAGGTATTTATGTACATATATATGTATGTATGTAAATTTCTCGCATTTTTACTCTGCATATCGCTTTCGACTTTTTATGCTGGCTGTTTTTTGTTGTTCGTTTTTTATTTTTCTGTTTGTTGTGGAATATTGTCAGCTACGGTGTTGACATGCATGGAAAATTTGTTATGACAAGCGAATGCGATTTTCATAATTAAGAGCAGTGACATATGTATGCATAACAACAAAAGCAAAAACAAGGACCAACAGCATCAACAACACAAACAAATGTCAGCAGCCGGATAAACTCTGTTGTTGTTAAAGAAAAGTGTAGCAAAAAAAAAAAATTGGCGAGGAGGAAAATTGGCTTTCATAGCATTGCTTAAATAACATTTTGACAGCTGTCAAATGCAGACACAGGCAGCGCTCACCGTTTTGTTTTTTGTTTTCGCTTTTGTTGCATGCGCTTATTGCAACTCTGCATGCAGGATGAAAAAGTGTAGTAAAACAAAAGCTACTCACATCCATAACGGCATGGAGGTGGTGTATGTGAGTATGTATGTAGTAACCATGGTAACATATGTATACATAAAAGTGCTTTGTTAATGCCCTGTAGGAAAAATTGGGTGAATGAAAGAATTACTAGCTTATATCGGACAGAAACTTAGAACTTTTTGCATAAATCGTAAGCAAACAATCGACTATGCAGAAAATGTGGATATGAATTAAAAAAAAAAAAGAAATACAAAAAAAGGGGGAAGAAACAGAATATACATAGATAAAATATTAAATTTCCGAAAAATATAAAAATTATGTAGGAAAATTTATTTTTATTTGAATAGTTTTGGAAAATTTAAAAAAATAAATATGTAGTAATAAAAATGAAAATACTTAATGAATAAACTAAAAAAATTTATATTTTTAAGAACAAAGAAAGGAAATTATAAGAAAATTAATGTACGAAAAAATTACAAAAACCACATTAGCAAGAATTTGGAAATAATTTGTTTAAAAAAATGATGTTTAAAAAATTATTTAATATTGTAAAAAAAATTAAAACAAATTTAAAATTAACAAAAAATAAAAAAAAATGGAAGAACTTGGGCAAAAATTTTTAAATTATACATAAAAAAGTTACAAAACTATACACAAGCCTATTTTGTGGTGCTCAGCATGACGAAGTGGGGTGACTGATGGATATTACCCTTAAATACACCTACCTACCTACTTTAATCAAGAATATTTTGGTTGACAATATGAATCATAATCCTTCACTCTTTCCTAGCTAATCTTGAATAACTTTTATCGAAGACATGTCCTTTTTTGACGAATATCCTTACGATACTCAGTACAGCCCGCAACAAAAGATAGCACACCAACATTTTGACTACCTTTGACTACTCTTCCTTTGCTTTTTTTAGGTACGTCAGTTTTTTATTAAAGTCTAAGCTTTATCTAACAAAAGCCATATAAATCCAAATTTCAAACTTTGTACAAAAATTGTAAAATCCCACAAGCTTTTTATCCCAATGCCAAACAATTTAATTACAATTTGTTAATTAATTTTTAGTATGCAGTTCTATAGTCTATTAAAATTGCTAAAAAATTGCGATTTTTTTTTTGATTCTTAATAATTTTTTTGCTGAAGATTTTATGCACTTCCCTCCAGATAAAAAATTTATTTGTGTTGTGCTATATTTCACATTGCAAATGGTTTGTTACAAAGGAGTTAACTGTATTAGTTACACATTGCGTGTTTCACAATTTTTTTTTAAATAATTACATCAAAAATCAGCAAAAGCTAGAAAAACGCTTAGAAACTACATCCGAAATAAAAGGCCAGATCTACCATCAAAATGGCTAAACTGGCAACAATGGACAGGAGGCCTATAGTCACATTTTAAAATCAAAATAAGTCGATATTCCGGATTTCTAGAGGTTAGTCTGAACGTGTTCTTTTTTGGCATGACTAGTTGGACCAAATCAACTTTACAGGTTCCTAGAACCGTGCCATATCCCATCTTGCTCCGTTCATTTAACTGTGTTAAATTTTCTCTCTCTTTGTAATTTCGAAGAAACAGCATGGAAACTTCTCATTTACAAATTCCTAAAACACCATTCTTTCAACACATTTCCATTTCCTACAGGGCCAGCACGCACTTTTGTTTGTACGTATCACTTTCACTATTAGTCGCAACAGAGGCATCGTAAGCTCCATGCAGTTTTTTGTGCTTAAATGTCTGTTGCTCGCACCTTGTAGCATATTTCAATACATGCCATCTATGCCACATCAATAAAACAGACAAGCATGCCAGCAGCGCAACAACAACAACAACAGCAATAGTCGATTGGCAACATGTTTTGCAAGCAGCAATGGCCCACCACACAGCCAGCAACCAACCCACCAGTCAACCACCCATCGCCCCCAAACAACGCTAGCCACTCGGTCAATTAGGTAGTTAGCTATCCAGCCATTAGCAGCGCGGCTTTTGGTCAAGAGCTAACTGCTTGCCGCCTGCCTACCCAGCTATTGTCTGACTCATATTCCATTCTCAGCGTCCGCCAACTGTTACCGCAAGTGTTCATTGTTTAATTGCTGCTCCATTGGCGGACTGGCTGACTAACTCTGCTAAGCTTGTGAAAAAACTAAATTTATTGTTTTTGCTTTTTCTTGTTTATGCACGTTTTTTTCCTTTTGTTTATTTTTGTTTTCCGCATTGTCTCGAGCGGCTGTTGTTCCCGCGTCAGTTGTAGCGAATTGTTTAGAATTTCAAATTGATTTGCTCCGTCAATTTAGTACTACATAGAGTCAAAAGTCATGTAATTTATTTACTGTTACCTCAGTCTAGAGTTGCGTGAAATTTGAAAACCATGCAAGGTCAACTAAGCTGGTACATACTCGTAGATAGACTGTCAATAGCAACTCCCAATGAAGGAAAAAAAAAACAAGGAAATGAGGCCAGAGGATACAAAGGCTACTAGAAGGGGAGAGTATTAGTTGAAAGTGTGTCCGAAAGTTTTTTCATTCTCAAAACAACGTCCTCTCAGAATGTAGAATCATCCGGTACCCAAGCGAAGCCAGTGACTTATTGCAGTGAGAAAACCGGTGAATTGACTTAAGTCAGATCTGTCCGCACGATTAGCACGTAGATCGTCACATCTCATATGTTCGTAATAGTCAACGATGGGCTTCAGAAATTTGCAAGGTCAAAGGTCCCAAAAAGTCTTTAAATAAATTACAGAACCCAAAAGTATGCATCAGCTTTGATTGCTTGATTTTTCTACTTTTAGAAATATCCAGGTTTATACCATTAAATTATTTGAAGGCAAAGTTAGGTTAGGTTAAGAGGACGTGTGGAATATTCCAAACTTTTAATAGGGGATAGAATTGTCCATTCTGAATGCCCACATTTAGTGAGTGTCAGGAGGAGACACGTACCAATCAACGAAAGAGTAGCTTTAAGTCACTATTCTACTGAACCAATTACTGATCCCTGTTGAAACCGAGGACCTCCGCTATCTCACCCAGACTGTTGAAGAAACGTGAACACAAGTGATTGAATCACTTCGTCTACAGACCTGGACATCGACACCGAAAGTGGTGAATTCAGTCTTCGTCATTCTCATATTGCCAGCCTCTGCAGAGAGTATTTGTTGGTATTCGCTACCGTTGAAGCATTGGTGCTATAGCGGTGTCTTGTGATGACACCTGTAAGGCCTCATACTGCAGAACTATTCAGTCTCAGTGTGTCCCCTGCCTTTTTCCACAATTCATTCGTCACGGCCAAGGTGTACTCATTAATTTTCCTAACGTGATCACTAAACGGTGGTAGTAGGGAGCTATTCTCTTCTTCCATTGGCATCTCTGAGCCGCATCTGGCCATCTCATCAGCCGGCTCGTCCGCTTCAATATTTCTATGTCCGGGAACCCAGCATGGAGTGACGTTGATACGGCTCAGTGACGCCAGCATGGTGCCTGACTGTCGACAAAAATAGTGGCTGTTATTAATTTAGAAATTTCGCTAATCGCTTTTAAGTCCTGTTGCAGGATGCAAAAATGCCAGGGACCGAAATATTTAGATCGTTGCGAAATCGATATTAGTTGATTTTTAGTTTTTTTCGGTCATATTTAATCGTTATTTCGTGATCTTTGTTCTTTTTTTGGAGTAAAAGTAATCATTATTTTGGATTTTAATTTTTTCAATAATTTTTAACCGTTATAATAGAGACTGCGTTTTTATGACTGATTTAAATCTTTTATGACCTAAAAAATTAAATTAAAGTAACAATTAAAAATTGATCCAAAAAAGTTAATTCATAACATAGCAATTATATTTGATTCAAAAAAATAGAAATCCCATTTTAAGTGTAAAATTGTGATTTTTACTACAAAGATCATAACCGCTATCTCTTTTGGGAGCCCCAGCGCAGCGCAGCGAATCGGACGTTGCCTATTATATTTTTGTTTTTCATTTTACTAAAAAAGAAATGTTTGTCCCTAAATTTTGAACATTATTTTCTTGCTTATTTTTTTTTTGCCATTATCCGCTACTTCAAAATGATGCGATAATAAATTTTTTCCACCCAACTAAATTCCGCATAATTCGTTCTTTGACCTTCCGCGTGGCTGCTGTGGTTTCTACACCACTTTAATAGTTGTTTTTGTTATACATTTAAAACAACTTATTGTTGTTGCTGTTGTTACGCTTGCTCTTAAATGTACACAGTTACTAAAAATTGTATCTAACAGATACTAGAAGCATAATAATAAAGTTTTTTCCGCCACTCCATTCGTCGTCGCCACTCCTTCCTTCCTGCACCGGCAGCGCGCATTCTCAGTGTTGCGATTTGTGAGTGGCGCTTGAAGCGGTTGTCTCCCACTGCCTCATATCCTGAAGACCGACAGACAGCGCAGCGCCGCGCCACGACACTCACAACTTTCCTCTGCTTGGCGCTATGAGTTTGGCGTGCGCGTTTTGTGAATTTTTTATAAAGTTTAAGTTCGTGGTAAGTTGTTGGTGGTTGCGCTTTTAGCAGCGTCAATCCAAGGAGGGAAGCGTTGCTCTAGCAATTTACTATTTGCTGTGAGTTTTTTCTCCCTTTATTGTTATAATTTTCCTAGCACTTATTGTTGTTGCCTGCTGTTGACTCTGAAGTACTCGGTCACGTGGCGTTTACACGTTTCACACGGACACGAGCACGAGCGAGGCAACGGTTCGCAGCAGAGGTGCAAGTCAGGGGGTCCAAACAATCAAAAGCATACGTGGCAGCGGCGATATGAGGGGATTGTGGTAGAAGTCTGAGCAAAAATAGTACCCATGACTCAGCTCAGCCAAAGGATACACCATAGCGTATCAATAAAAATTGGACTCCCTTCAGCTAAAGTGAACTGCCAAACCGGTGTTGAAGCACCGCTTGTTGTTGTGTATGGGCATGCTGGTGACTGCCCGCTTAATAGCTCGGCAAGCAAGCTCACGCGTGTGTTTGTAATGGAAACATAAAAGTTCAAGAAGGAAGGCATGGCATGTCCTTTGGCAAACATGTGAGTGTATGAACTTTCTTCATAACTTCAGCAGCTTGTCAAATTTATGTTTTAATTAAAATATTTGAGTTCTCCAAAGTTAGGAAGTTTTTCTTTCGTTTTATGTGGACTTTTGCCTCACTCTTCCTGATGCCGCAGCAACTGCGCCTATGAATTTTGTCAACCACTTCTTCTGTATGAAAAAAGAATTGAAACTTTCGCTTCCGATACTCTGTGGCAGAAGTCCCAAAAACGAGTTCGTCGCTGAAAACTTCGCAGCATAACAACAAATTCTTTCATACGCCGGTTGAGAATTTGCAAAGGGCACAAATCACTCAAGCAACTACTGTTGCATACTTTTAGGCGCACTTTAAACCAATTATAGTGAGCCTCAGATATTTGCTACGCACATACATTAACTTTTGCTTACTCACCGTTTTCGATACCTCCGTTATGTCCACCGGCGTTACCCGATTCAACGCCGCCAAACGTTTCAGTCGCTCACGCGCATGCTCCTCGACAGCAATAACGAAGGCCTCCTGCACCGAATTGCCAATGTCCCAGGCTGAAAATTAAGAGAAAAACTAAAGGTTACGATCGAAGAACACAAGGGGAATATATGTAGATAAAAAGCTTGAGGACTTGATTAACTATAATGTATATTAAACAATTTAATTTAGTTTGAACTATATTGGATTTGATTTTCCACACAATCCATTCAAAAGAATTCAATTTCTGTGCATACGTAAATTTCTCTAGAAAATCTCTACAAAAAAAAGAAAAACCCGTCGGCAAATCGTGTCCCCAGCCGGAGCCAACGTCCGGTGTTGCAATCAATGGCCTGCATTTGACAAGCACAACTTTCTCGATAGTAACACACAACGAGGACACACGTGGCATGTTGCAACCACGCTGACACATTCACTAACCGTCTCACAATCATTGTCGCCCCATTTGCCTACTTTTGCCGCATTGCCACAATTTAAAGCGCACCGAAATTGGATTTCCTACACCTGACACCCTTCCTCTTCCCCAACAAAGATAGGCGCAAATGCAGCTGAATGTAACATGCCGCACATGCGACATCGAATGCGCTCACTTAATAGCGCACCGTTGCATTAGATTCGTGTCCAGCGCACAGGAAATTGTGCCAGACAGCCAGACAAGCCGCGCTGGCAGGCAGTCACCACACACCCCACACCAGACCCGACTTAATTGCGGCGACCTGGGCGGCTGGCGAATTGAGCGCAACGTCCGCCCATTGATGGCGGTGGTTTGGCGAATACGCCGCCGGCCCGGCAGTTTCGCGTTTGATCGGTTTCATGCCACAGATGTAAATTGGCAGCTGCAGCTGCCACTGCCGCGGTCACAGCACAGACAGCCTTGGACAACTTTACTGCTTGCGGCCGGCTTGGCTCGAAGAGTTGCAGTTTCTAGTTGCCGTTTGTCAGGAAATGAGCCGCTCACCTGCCACTGACACAATTAAATTCCACTTGGCGATTGCAGGCGATGCGGTTCATGTAGCAAAGGAATGCGGCATGTTGAGTTTTAAGGCGCGAAAATTTCTTGCTGCTAAAAGGCGGTTTGGCTGCTATGCGGTAAAGTGGTCCACTTGCACCACTGAGAGCACTCGGATTTATTTCAAGAAGTTTTTAAATTTTGGGTGGGAATTAGAATGTTAGCAAAAATCCTAAATGAAAAAATTTCAAATAAAAAAAATTTAATCATTTTATTAATTTTAGTTTTAGGACAGCCGCTTGGGAAAAGTGGTTAGAGGTGCATACTACCACTCCATAGGACCTGGGTTCGCTCCTTGATGGCACCAGGCAACGGCAAACCTCTGAGTGTATTTCTGCCATAAAAAATCTTCTTACACAATCCATTTGCTGTTCTGAGGTGACGTAAAACTGTAGAGCCCAAAATTTATGTAACAGTTTCAAGACGCACACAACAAAATCGATTAGAAACTTAACTATAAACTCGTTAGGCGCTATTTTTTGTGCATATGTACATATATGTTTTCTAAAGTAATGCAGAAAAAAAATTTATATCAGAATTGTATCTGAATGTCAGACTTTAGCTTAATAAATTATATTTTGCAATTGCATATTTAAAAAAATTCTAACTTTTTTTTTAATATTTTAATTCATGAATTATTTTTTTGCTAACACATTTTTTAACTCATTTTATCTTATAAGCTTATTGGAAAAATACATCAAAAATAATAATTTTTTCATTTTTTCAACATCAGAAAATTTACTTTGCTTTTCATGTAAACTTCTTAGAGCCATTTTCTTATGTGGCTTTTAAAGTTTATCTGCCCCCTCAAACACGTTTTTTGAGAACAGAATTTGTGCTTAAATAGCACATAAATTTAAAAGCTACTTGAGAAATATTTAAAAAAAAAAATCTTTATTTAAAAATGTATCTGAAAACTCTTTGCGTAAAAAAAGTAACTAGAAGTCATATTTTTACTTTTTAGAGAAAAATTACTCTTTTATCCAAATCTTTCATTTATTAAAAACTTCAAATTTTTTTAAATATCTCAACACTATAAAATGTACCATTTCAACAATGCAATAAAGGTTTTTTTCAATCATTCCTTAAAAAAAATTTAGACTATAATTTCCTTTTTCCAAATTCGGGGGACTGAAATTTTTTTTTATTTTTTGAAGCAAATTAATCTAAAAACCTTTTTGGATCAACAACATGAATTTAATTGGAAGTCGTATTTTAACTTTTTCCAGAAAAACTACTCTTTTTAACGCAAATATTTTAATATTTTCATTTATTTAAAAATTACACTTTTTTTTAAATATCTCAGCACTAAAAAATTTGCCCTTTCAGCACTGAAGCGAGGTTTTTTTCATTCATGATTTCAACGGACAGTATGTAGAGCGAGCAAAGATTTAGATGTAATTTCACTTTTTCCAAAATTGGGGGAAGTTTGAAATTTTTGTTTATCTTTTTTTTTCATGAAGAAATTGATTTCTAACTATTTTAAATAAAAGATTGTACAAAAAGGCAAATTTAATGACATTTTTTAAACCTTCAAAGTTTAATATATATATTTTTTTTAATGGCAGTCAGTTTCACGAAAATGATTTACGTGAACTTTCTTTCTATGTTCTTAATTTTTTATTAACTAGTTTAACAACAAAATTCTTTCAGTCAGTAGGAAAAAGTTAGGTGAAAGATTAAATAAAAATAAAAAATCGAAATTAATTTCTCCATTAAAAACTTTCGTAAAATTGGCCATAATTCTTTTCTCCCAACACTAACAACACGTGTTTTTTAAATTTACTTATTTTTTTAACTAAAATAATTGGCTACAGACAATCAAAAATATTTTTGCCTAATTTAATTTGAAGTACTTTATAGGTTCTATTTTGATTTTCCAATGCAAAATTTCATTTTTTACGAACTTTAATTAGATACCAGTTTTTAAGTAAAATATTTGAATACCCTGAAAAAAATTTAATATTATTTTTTTGATCAAGGTTAATTTTTCCGTATTTAAATTGTTTACTTATAAAAATGGTTATTTATTGTCTTGACCAATTCCTTTTTAAGTCCACCAAACTTGATTTATCACATTGCATATTTCGGCTCTGTTTTAGAACATTTTGTTGAGTTTAATTTTTCTGGAAATTTAATGTAAATTTTTATTTCCGTTCACAGCTTTTGTTTAAATTAAATTTAAAAAATTAAATTAAAGAATTTTTGCTGATTTTCAAATAAAATGAAATTTGTTTCAAAAATTTTGTGAAGAAAATTTAAGTTTTCTATTGCCAGTTAGAGGCATTTAAAGCCAAGATCAAGGCGACTGCATATAACGTGGTGGTCTTGTTTCATTGGCTGTGAATGGCGTGTGATTGTCAAAATTTTGTATTTCGCTAGGCGCGCTTTTTCCTTCGGGGAAGAATAGTTGAAATTTGACAACGGGCCGCTAAAAGCAAACACAAAATATTAGCAATTTTTGTATTTGTTGAATCGATACCAGCTTATATGAATTCGCCTTGGCTAAGATATTTATTTTCCAATACCTTTACTGCGACAACAATTTACACCCACACCTAATCAGCTGACAATCTATTTTTAATAACAGTAAATAAAATTCAACAAATATTTGCACTGATTTCTAATTTGATTGCCGCTATAAGCTTCGAGGTCGCAATAAAGCATAATTCCCGCTCTAACTACATAGACAGCTATAAATGCTGGCTCTCCTCACCGCTGTTGTAGCCACCACCACCACCACCACCACCACCACCACCACCACCGACAGCTAGTCAGTCAGCCTGTTGGTTATTCATTAGCGTAATCTTCACAAAAATCGCGTACACATAAAACATTTTTAATTAACACCGATTTAATTAAATACCATTTGCAGCTACAACAACAACAACAACAACAATAACCACATTAGCCTCAATACCAACAATCGAGTAATAACAAAAAATTGATAGCAACAAGTGTTTGAGTGGCAAAGCAATCGCAGGCCAGCAACAAAACAGAAACAATGCAAAGCTGCGGCAATGAAGGTTCCACGAAGGGGCAGCGACCGGCAGGGGAGTCTGAAGAAACAAATTAGAGGAAAAATTGTTAGGGGCGAAAGAGTGCAAGAAATCACAAAAATATGCAGCAAGGCAATCGAGTGTTGCACCGCTTACTGGCGCTATGGTATGGTTGTTGTTGTTGCATGCAGTCGTGCAGAAATTAATGCATGGAAAAATGTTCGCCGCTCGCATAATTCAAGGTGAAATGTTAGCAATTCATTGTTAACGCTCGCAAATCGTTGGCGAATCAAAAGGAAAAAAATAAATAAAAAAATTACCACAAAGAAATTTATTTAGCAGAAATGCCCAGAGTACGTTCAACAGCTTAGTGCTGTTATTGTTGTTGCTGCATGCGCGGTAAGCAATTGCAATGCAGACAGACGGACCGCCAGCCAGCCAGCCAGCGAAGCAGCTGGCCTTACTTTCCAACATTTTGTTGGATTTTTTTATGATTTCCTCATTTTCTTGCGCTGCCAACATTTTCTGCAATACCATTGATGTTTTCCTTCTCTTCCACTCACTCCTCTTTCTGCCTCCTCTACGCCTGCTGCTATGGAAAAAATTAATTGATCTCCGCTTGCGAAAGTCGTCCGCCGCTGAGGTTGGGGTGAAAATGTGGGAAACTCGGGAGTCGCTTTGCCAATGGCAGTGGCTCAATGGCAAAACGGCTGTCAGTGGCGCAAGAAAACAGTGCCATAAATTCAACTCCTGCAACATACGAGCCGCGATGCAAACTGTGGATAAGCAATGTAGATACTTTGCTGCAGATAGTGCCAACGTTTGCAGGTGCAACAACAATGTGGCATTAGAAACAAACCTCAAAAGATAAGGAAGCAGCTGCAAGCGGGTTTGGTTTGGCTGGGTTGTTAGTGGCAGTGGCAGTGGCAGTGGCCGGCCTGCAATGACAAATGCACAAATGCAAAAGAAGACTGAATAAAATATTTGGCCAATTCAGCAATGAAATGTGGCAGCTGACTACTGACTGCTGCGTAGTTGTTGCAAGTTGCCGCTTGGCAGCCGCGTGCAACTTGTCGCTGCTGGCATTAATGGCAGGCGAGATGAGAAATTATTTAGTCACTTTTTTGTAAGAAAATGAGAACTTTCTTCTGCTTTTCTTTTTAACTGCTTGGCATTTCGACAAATTGTCGTCATCTCCATCGTCTTTACACAGTTCTGGAAATTCGCCTTCATCTTCTTCTGCCGAAGTGACTGGGTTGGAGCTACATATGTACTTAAGTTCGAGGTCCTTTGCTTATTCACATAATTCCGGTCGTCGATATGGCTGATGAAGGCATTGAAGGGTTTCGTTACCTTCTGCCTTGTTGGAGCCACGTCTCTGTGTGCAGAGGCCTAAGTAAGAGTGCTTGAGGGCTTTTCCCTGCTTGCTGCCGGTTGCGACGGTCAGACAAGGTGCCTTTGGCTCACTTGCTCGGCGATCTTTCATCCTCTGCAACAGTGGCTTCCCCGATTTTTTGGGGATTTCGAGGACGCTCTACAATGACGCCTCGTTCGCGTCATAAGAAGGAATAGCCTTCTTTACGTTTGATCGACTTAGGCGACTTTTAAACATAAAAAGTCACAAAAATACTACCCTCTTTGGGTTTGTATACGCTGACCGTTAGATCCGCTTACTCAGCGGGTCACTTGATTAGTTCACGGCAATGGCTGTGTAAAAGCTCGGAGTACCAAACTCGTCCAGCGGGCGGCTTCGGGTTGAATACTTTCAGAGCTGAAATGTCGGTGTCCATTCGAACGACATGGCCAAGCCAGCGGAATCGCTGTATTTTAATTCGCTGCACTATGCCCATGTTTTTGTAAAGCTCATACAGCTCATCGTTCCATCGTCTGCGGTACTCGTCGTCTCCAACGCGTAAGGGCCCGTACATCTTCCGCATAATCTTTCTCTCGAATACTGCAAGAGCCGTCTCATCGAATGTTGTCATTGACCATGGTTCTGCGGTTAAACTAAGTATTACTCCAAAAAGTATGCTCTAAAACTGCTTCATAATTTTTCGTTCACCTGCTGAGAATATTTGTATACACTTCTCAAACGGCATTTGAATTACGTTTTTCAAATCCAAGCTCTCAATCAATCTGTGTAATTACTTAAATTATGCTTTAAAGCCGACTGAAATCTTTAATATGGATAATCGTTCTTCTCGAGCGTTTTCGGCTTTTATTATTACTTTTTTAGCATGCTTTTTCCAATGAGTGTAACTACTCCCGCACAAACACGCCCTCTAACCAACTCACTCACTATAAACTCTCTCACTCCACTTTCGCCATTTTCCCAATCAAAATGGGAAATAAAATGCAATTACATTTTATAGAAAAGCTCTTTGAATATTCATTAAACACTTAATGCATTGTCCTTATCATTCCACGGCAGCAACTACTTTTCGCAGCATTTTCTTCGTGTTTTGACATTCCATTAAAACACCTAAAATTCCTTTACCTTATATTCCTTCCCGCTCTGACACGTTTTTCGTCTTGCCTTAGCAAGTTTTTCCACAAGCTTTCTCGCCCGCCCCCACACCCGCTCGACACCCAACTTTTCCGACCTCTTTTCGGACGGGCGACCACCGCTCCATTTCTCTGCACTCTACATTCTCGCCGCATACACTTAACACTCAATTATTTCCTACCCTTTGCAATTTGCTCTATCAATAATTCAATCAGCTCTGAGGAAGCAAAGGCAGCTGCTGCAACAGAAACACGCCAGCTGCAGCTGCCACGGTGGGGCTTTATTTTTGTTGGCGTCTAAAAGAGGGAGGGCTTACTATAAAACTAGGCGAGAAGCGAATTGGTTTAGCGCAGCGGAGAGGAGTCCAGCAGTAGTTACTAGCCCACTGATGGCAAGTTGTGGGTCCATTTAGAAGGCTGTCTTGAATTCAAGTGGCAAATTATCAATTCATGACAATGACAATGCACGCGATGTTGTTGCTGCTAGTTGTGACGAAGTGTGCAATCGGAAGAAGGCAATCAGCACTTTTCTAACAATAACAAGGGCTCTACTTATCTACTTCTCTGAGTTGCACAATAACTCCTCGGCTGTGCGCACTGTTTTCTCCTGCTTATTGGCGCCCCTCCTCTCCGCTGGCACCCATATTTTAACCGCGTCCCTGTACATCCCTGCTGCCTTTCTCTTTAGCCTCCATCAATCTCGTCTCGTTAGCCGTTTTGCATTTGCGCTTCCATTACCTTACCCGCGCGCACTCTCGCTTTGACAATCGCCACGGCAGTCGTTTCATTATTAGTTTATCTTTGCAAATTGCATTTCGAGTGCCTTTTTTCCTCTGAGCCAACTTACTAGCGAAGCTGGCTGGCATTGCTTCTGCGCTTTTTCCTCTCCGCAACGGCACCAACAACCGCGCTGCGTTCTCGCTCTTCTTTCGCATTCGTTTAATGAACAATAAACTTTCGTTTTATTGAAATCAGCTTTTTAGTGTCCTCTTTTTTATTCCCAGTTTTTATGTCTACTTCAAAATGAATCAAGCAATTGAATTACTTCCTGCAGCTGAATGCTTGTGACTCAATTAAAGTCTGGGCTAAGGTAAGTGCTTGGATGTGTTAGTTTGGTGCTTTGAATGCAAGCGACAGCCAAATAAATCAGACGGCTACAGTTGCAGAGCAGTGCAGTAATTGAGAGGAGTGAAAGACCAAAGTTAAATGGAAGAAATAAAATAAATTAAATGCCCAAATTAACAAAAGCAAACCGTGATTGAAAATTCAAATGGTAAGCAAGCTTTTAATCTGAGCGCGCCAGCAATGCAGTTCGGTGGAAAATCCAGTCAACCTCCCTTGAAGGAAAGCAGGAATTGCCTGACCGCCTTGAAGTATCCTAAGGCTGGCAGAAGTTATGAGTTAAGTGCATAAGTGCCGCTGCGCAAACGCAAGTGAGTGTCAAAAGAACAGCAGCAAGTTATTTAGTCTATTATTTGAAACGAAATTAAAATAGTTTTAGGAGAAAAGGATTTACGAAAACCACAATCTATTCAAAATCAACAAACGATGGCCATAAATGTAAAATAAACGAATCAGGGATAGAGATGGTAATTGATACTTTCTCAAGCTGATTGCTTGTAATCTTACTGTTGCACTCGGGTATTTGATGAGGTGGATATAAATTGGCCTAAAACTATGCAATACAAGCGCTTTTGTTCTTGAAGGTCTTCAGGTTCCTACCGACTCATACAGACCACTGCACGCCGGTGCTGGATCCGAATGGATCTTTCACCAACCTCATTCCAGCGAGAGAGCACTGGGTACTGGATCAGGAATCTGGTCCTGTTAAATTATTTACAGCTGGATAGGAGCTGAATGGCAAGGTAGGTGGAGGTGTCTTCTGTAAAAAACTCTTCATCAGCCTGAAATTTAGATTACTGGAGCACTGCAGCGTCTTTCAAGCAGAGGTGACCGCAATAAAAGGGTCTTCGGATTGGTTGCTCTCAAAGCAGCTATCAAAGCTCTTGGCTTCTTGATGGTGCGTTCGAGAACAGTGAAAGAGTGTATGTATTTCTTATCGACCGCATCGGATTAAGTTTATTTGGAAACGGCCGATGATCAGTCGCTTGATGAGCTTCGTTGTGAGTGCGGAGGGTTTCTCTTACAAGTAGCCATAGGTGTCATCATTCTCCCTTACCTTCCCCTTCTTTGTCTACCCCTGTGTGCTTTTCCCTCTCCCCTCTTTAGGGCGTCACAATGGACAGCTTAGTCGTATCTAAGTGGGTCTCCTCCATCTACGAAAGCAGCCTGATAACCTAACCTAACCTAACCCCCACTTTCATTGACTGAAAGTACTTGTATATACATAAGTTTAAAGTGGCTGCCGACTATGGCATTGCTTATCAATGAGTCTCCCTAAAAGTATGCAACATAAGATGCTTGGGAAATTGGCGCTTTCATTTGATATTTCATTCGCCTAATAGACACATTTAGGCTTATTTGCACTTCTCAAACAGCTTATTAATTCGTTTGTTTAGGTTGTAAGCCGCTTCTGCTCCTACAATTTAAGAAAAGCCCCTAAATGATACTAGCAGACTAAAGGGCTTGTCGGTTGGGGATTGTTAGATTCACTGCAGGATTGATAGTGGTAAGTACTACTCTGAAGGGTCGTCATTAGGTTTTACTGACCCTTCCAAACGACTCGTTTCATTTCGACGAAAAAATCCGTCGCACATCCGCAGTCCCTAGAAACCCGGCTGATTGACAAATCGAACGAATTCGAATTTTAGCGAATATTTTCCAATGGCACCCTGGCCTTCCGACTTGGTAGTAAAAATACACCAAAGATAGTCCTACTTTGGTTTGCTTTCATAAGCGAAATTCTAAGCAAAATCCCTTGTAATAAGTGACATGTGGCATGCAACGGCAATTAAGTGTCATGAACATGCAAAATAAGTGGGCAACAAACAACTCAGCAAAGTTCCTAAATCCAATAGCAGTGAGCGCAAACGAATGCCAATACAGCGAATTGCTGGGTCACATCATAAAAGTGGATTGACTGGCTGCCACAAATTCGCGGCACCAATAGGTAGTCGGGCGGGCGGTGCTGAGGGCGACTTGCAAATGTGGCAAAAACTGGGTGCGCGCTCCACTCAAAATTCCATATCCCGCTTACCGCTACCTCAACGTTTTTCCCCCGCATAGTTATGGCGGTTTGCCTATAC
Organism: Rhagoletis pomonella; assembly: GCF_013731165.1. Lineage (NCBI taxonomy): Eukaryota > Metazoa > Arthropoda > Insecta > Diptera > Tephritidae > Rhagoletis > Rhagoletis pomonella. The sequence continues at coordinate 1,682,767 of NW_023458567.1, read as the reverse complement.
GTATTGCATGTTGCAAGCACGCTTTGTTGCACTTAATTGGATTAGCAGCGTGCGCGAAAAATTTAGTGTGTGCGTGTGTATCGGTGTGTGTTATGCATAGATGCCACATGAATTCCTCTTTAAAAGACCCGCGGCGTGCTGGCCTTTGCGCACTTTGCCACCGATAGCTGAGCAAATGATAGCAACAGCTAAGTAGAAGCATTGAGTGGCATCGTTGACAGTAGATGAAGAACATAACGCTAGCAAATATTGCTGTTGCTGTTGCTGCCGCCTCTGTGGCACTTCGCACACAGCCTGTGCGTGTCCCTACAAGCCTGTTTGTGTGTATGTGCGTATGTGCGTGTGGCAACATGTGTAAATTATACATTCGTCAACGCTGCAAGTGCCACTCAAATGTCACTCTAACTCAGCCGTGCTGGCACATCGGCAGCGGCTGCTGAAATAATCATGCAACGCGCAGTGCTGTCGTGGCTGTTGTTCTTTTTCCTGCTGCCATTAGGTTTCGCCAGTTTTCAAATGCAGCGTTGACTGAAAATTTTCATCGCCATCATTCGCTGGAAATGTTGCAATTATGCAAGCTTGTCTGTGTCGAAACTTTTCATGCGGCAACGCTGGTAATCACATCGACTTTCAGCACTCAACACCGTGCAGGCGCGCTCGCACTCCCCTCGCCGCTGTCTCTGCTCGCTGCTGGCTTACAGGCTGTCAACACGTGTAACAAGGCCGTCTGGCTTCCCGTCCTCTCTTTGCCACCCCCACAACTACGGCCTTGTTTCCTGCCTGTTGCTGATATGAAATTATCACTTTGACACTTTGACACTCGTCATTTGAAAGTTGTCCTCTGCCTTTCGTCCTTCATATCAGACAGCATAAGAGTCAGGAATATCCAGGCTGTGGAGTGGTTTTAGAGGCTATTGCATAGCGAGACGTATAAGAGTCTCACTTTTAAATGGATATCGAACAATTTTAGCTAGGATTTGTATTTACTTTATATATGTATATAGCCAATTTTATCTGGAGAAATCCACACAAACGGGTAATGGCGCATCCTTGCCGCTTAATACAAAAATATCACAAGTGCTTTAATGCTTCAATTGGTGGGGTGCAATAAGGCCATACGCAATAAAGCCATATTGGAAATAAAGCCATATTTTTTTGGTAATAAGGCCATAAATTCGATATGGCTTATTGCCAATTACAATTGGTAATTAAGCCATATGGCTTTATTT
>NW_023458567.1:1609531-1676538 GCF_013731165.1 Rhagoletis pomonella | reverse complement strand
TGACAATAGATCTATATAGGGTCGCTTGTATTGCCTCACGTAAAATTAAATCTATAGCTGAAACATATCTTGGTACATTTTATTTTATTTTTTTCATTTTGGTATACAAACAAACGAAGTATGTGGCAACCCTGAGTACAACTAAAATCGGTAAGGCGGCGCAAGTGAGAGGCGGGCGCGATTGCATGAAAAATGAGTCGCGCTGGCAGCTTTGGGGATTTGTTATAAACATAGCTGCAGATGTTTGCGCGCACACACGTACTCGTAAATACTATATGTATTTGTAGTGGTTTGTTTTGCATGTTTGTTAGCTCACACATTATTCATATGCAAATTTAAAATTCTAACCATTTGGGGTTTCAGTTAACACTCAACAATCACAATTACTATTTCATTCGGGAAGGGATGTTCTAAAAAGTTAATAAAATCAGTTCGACCAGTTTAACTATATATTTCTTATCGCTAGCATTTTTCGAGACCAATCTCGATAGGAGGATATCACACTGAAAAATCGAGTGAAAGGGGTGACTAATTTCGCTTAAGAAAGATCTGAAACAGCTAACAAATATCGGCTTAAACCTAGGAACAGCTTAATGAAGTTTTCTCTCCGCTAACGTGGTTTTCACTAGGATAAATATGGCGACATTCTCTTTTGTCTATTTTGCTTCTTACTCGGAGTAGAGTGCTGAAACTGCAAGTAATTTTTGAGCAAAAAGTACAACCGACTATAATGCTCATACAAAAATTTAGGAGCGCCATTAATTTCTTCATGAACCAATGATCGGAACTAAATCAAATTAGTATGAGACCACCTTTGAAGTAGCATCTTTCTGATAAAAAAAAAAACAGCGTTCACGTGGTCCAAAGTTATCCGGTAACGTACATTAAAAAAATATTCGGATGAATTGATAGCCTTCCTCCTTTTTTTTAATTCGGTTAAAAGTTACATATATATGTACCCTCATCCTCGTGATAAATCAACTATAAAACATTTTATTAAAATTGAAGCAACCTTAGTTCGAGGTCTACTGTTTACGGACCAGAGATTAGAACCAAACCCCAGTACAGTGATCAGAGACAGGAATCAGAAGCAGTGATCAGACTTGTCAGTACTCCGCACTGAGGTCGCACACGGAATGCCTTATTGTCGCGCTAGAGGATCATTTACACAGCGCAACCCAAGTGCCCCCAGTTAAGCAGCTAAACGAGCAGCAGTTGCTGGTGGTATAATACCGCACTTGCTTTAAGCATAGCCTCCTCCCTCCTCAGGAGTCATCCCAAGGATTTCAAAGGCCAGTATTAGGCACACATATGTACGTCAGACGCTGAACTAGACAAAATTTAATTTTAGACAGAGTATGAACGGTATTCAACGAGACTCAATTAATTCCACACAGCCTATCGCAGAGCTCAGGTTGTTTCCTGAGACGCGCGTTAGTTAATATTTTCAGAATATTTTCGGGTTAAGTTCCTACTTATCTAGAGTTAGCCCGGCATATAGAACTTAAGGTCAAACACAGTCGAAACTGTGCATTTCCGAGTCCTGTCGTTAGATGAAACTAAAACAAAGATGTCATTCAACCACAGAGTTCACAACCAGAAACTGCTCACAAAGATGGGTGCAGATCAGAGACATACTTAGACCATAATTATGCGAAAGGCAGGCGACAAACGCCGAGCCGATGACCAGAAAGAAGTACCATAAACAGTGACCAGAAATTTAGACCAGGCATTGATTGTAGCCGCTACAACAACAACAACCAGGCATTGAGTGCCAAACTAGATGAGCTGGAGAAGGGATAGGCGACAACTGTAGACAGAGGCCAAGTATTAGAGAGAGATACATATGTAGACGGACAGGGCCCAGATATAAGAAGACCAGAGCTTTCGGAATCCGTCAGCAGTAACATGTCAGCCGCCGTTGTGGGTTTTTAACGAACTTTGTAAATATGGTAACTGAGATAGTTTTCGGTTCGATTGGAGGCTCGCTAAGCAAGGCTACAGTTAAATTTTTTCGCTTGATTTATTTCGAGAAGCCACTGCATGCTCAGTTAAAAGGTTGTGAATCAAGGCGTCAATATTGCCTTTTGGCTTTTGAGGAAAGTTTTAGTTGTAGCACCATCAATGGAACACTGCAAAGTTCCATAGAATTGCTACTCATTGAAAAAGAGAGCATTTCATCGACAGCACACGGCCTGATGTAGGGTTTGAAGTGGGATAACACCAGGTGGGTAGCTTGGTGCCTATTTTGAAAATGCAGAATGCAAAACGAATTATTCTAGGTATTTTCCTGGTGTAGCGAGCTCTGGAGGCCATAAAGGAGACTGATCCTGAAGAGGTCTGGAGTTTCCTGATCCCCCCAGGTATATATGTACATATGTAGGTATGTTTATTGGCTCGAAAAGCTCAAAAACTCACCGCCTTACTCTATAAATTCAGCGGAAAAAATATGTATAAACGACATTTTCATTTTATTGATTGCGGCGACGTTGCCAATTTTCATGCTATTCTTTTTCTTTTATCTAATACGAAAAATAAGCTTCAATACTTGAAAATGGCAGTGCCTTATATTCTTTCTTCACTTTTCCTCTGGAAAGCTTCTTTACGACAAATCCATATAATCAATGCAAGGTTGCCAATTTTCATTTTGCAAGGAGTAGGCTAATTTACTGGACAGTCTGGGGTATGTAACACTTCTTTTCTCAGACTTTTCCGATTTTAAGTACAAAAAACTCCCACAGACCAAGAACGCATGTATACTTAATTAAACTTAGGCTGAGTTCCTTTTCCAGCATTAAAAATTAAAAAAAAACTTTTTAGATTTTGGGGAAGTAGGTTTGATAATTATGTGAATTTTGGAACACCACTAAGAGAAAGGCATACATACATACCTATGTACATGATTCGATTGTAGCCACACAGGCATAAGTACTTCCTATATACATGCATATGTACATATGTATGCATTACGCATACGATTTATTGCCTCAGTAAACTATTGACTAAATATTTGCTAAGAAGTGAGTATTCATTATAAATTTATCTACTTATATGCATCTGTTTGTATGCATTTAAAGAGGTTTGTGTATTGTATGACTCCTGCTTCATGGCAAAAGTCTATATAATCAAACACCAATTAATTTTTCAACAGCTGATTTGAAGCGCTTGTGCGTAGGTAAATAAATAAATAGGTATTTTGGTATGCAGCTTTGTGGTAAATTCGCACACAACCAACAAAATCGCATAGCACATACACATACGTACACGCTTGCATTTAAAATCTCTGTTATTTTTGATATTTATGTAATCATGCGATTATTACCGTTACACTCGCAATGTCTACACCTGTTAGCTATATGGATTTATGTTTGTTTTTAATAGAATTTGCACAATTTTCATGTTGTTGACATGCCACAATTCGAAATTAATTACTGCTACAGCATTAAATGGAGATTTTATTGCCAAGCAAATAGGCGATGAAATATTAATGGAAAATAAAGGAACAAGTTTTTATTTTTTTAATTTCAAAAAGTTACGCACAATTAGTTAATGTATAGAAAATAAATGTAGGCGTGAGTGAAAAACATAATTTTACTTGGTAAAATCTTATTTGCAAATAACAAAGTTTAAGTGCAAATATATTTAAAAATAAATTATTTTTAATATTTTTTATTTCGCATAAAATCAGACTTAAATTTTTACTTCATAAATAATGCACAGGTCTGGAGTAAAAACATTAGACAAAAAAACTTTGAAGTGAAAAAAACCTTTTAAGTTTTAGTTTTTTATAAAAATTTTAATATTTTTGGACATATATAGGCACTATATACATACAAGAAGTAACTGACGTAAAATTAACCAAACTTATACTTATTAAACCCAAAATTTAAGCAGCAATTACCACACTGTGTCAATGGCAACTTTTTTCTTTTAATTTTTTGGAAAAGTTTTCTTGAAACTACGAACAGCTTATGTCCAAAAATTAAAAACTCGTAAAACTCAATAAATCACGCATCCATTACACCGCTGCACCATCTGTATCTTTCGGGAATCATTAATCAAATAACGGTGTCGATTTTTTTTTAGCCAAAAAGTCATATCCTTCAGCCACAGCGGAGCATAAATTGCAAACAAAAAGGTTTTTTCTATAAGTTTACCACTTTTCAGGAGATAATTCTGCCCAAACAGAACTTCAGCTGCCATTCAAGTGTTTGCCCAAATCGAGCGTGGTAATTAATGCAGCAGTTGCATAAACTTTTCAAGTTGCATGCAACAAAGATACTTTAAATTTTCTCAACTTTTTTGGTATTCTCGTGTTTTTTTCTTTTTGTTGTTTTGAGTTTGTAAATTTTCAAATAGATAAAATACAGCCAGGCCACAGAAGTAAGTTTTCGAATATTGCAAGCAAAAACAAAGAAAAAACACAAACAAAAAACCACAAAAACTGTCAATGCCAAATGGCATGCAACAAGGAAACATTAAGCTGCATAATAGTGTACTTGCAACAAACACAACAACTACAAACAACAACAAAGCATTCTACGAATAAGCGCAATGCCAAAGCTAACATGGCTCTAATATGTACGACTGACTATGTCGAGCAACAAACAATGGCCCCTAGAAATGTGACTCTGCCTCAATTGCCACACCCAATTTCGTACATAGTATCTATGTATGCAACTCGCACTACTGCGGATCCGCATTCGTGGTGCAGCTTCAACTTGCCACAACCTCTTGTTTGCCACATTTTGCTATTGTTGCGCCTTTCGCCTCCGTCGTCGCCGTCTTGCCAGCCCTGCCCTGCGCTGCGCTTTGCTGCACTTCACTAATGACAATTGCGTTGCAAGTTGTCGATTTGTTTGTGTTGGCAAACTTTTGTTGTTGACACTGACATTTTTGTGCAAATTATTGTTTTTCTTGGCTTTTTTTGTGTCGCTGTGCTTTTGTTGTTATTGGGGAATTTAGTGTACATAGTATCGCTTTCACTCGCCGCAAAAGGCATTGTAGTGAAAGCGGTGTTGCCAATTTTCATTTAATTGTTCCTTTTCTTCGCTTATAACCTTTGCTCCTAATTCTGCACATAACTGAGAGTGTAGCTTTCAACTCATTTGACAGTTGTCTATTTTCTAATATTTATAAGAAACTTGGTCAAAGCACTCAGGATTGCAATCTACCTTACAATTACTACCTTGAACATTTTATAAGGAAATCTTGCGCTATGCAACGTTGCCAATTTTCATTGCTGCAATCAAAGCACTCTATAATAGATACTAGTATTTTTCAAATTATCGCCCTTGTCATCTTATTTGTGATGAACTGTGCAGAAAAATTGCTCTAAGCGGCGAACTTATTATAGTAGCTAGAGCAGCGTTGCCAATTTTCATGCTTTTTAACTTTCATTTTATCTTGTGCCCATAATGGATTAGAAATTTTCAAACATCAATTTAGACTTTATAGAATTTCAGCAGGAAAGTGGCTGTTTGGCAACAGTGTTCTATCAGTTACTGCGACGTTACCATTTTTCATCGTGCATTCTATTTCTCGTTTTATATTCGAAAATGAGTTGAAAAGCTAAACATTTTATTTCACTTTCAACGAAAAAGCAGCTACAACTGCACCTAAGTGTTGGCAGTTCAAACCGAGAAGCTTAAAACTCGTTTAATTTTTAAATCACTGCAATGTAAAAGCTATAGAAACACATGCATACGTTCTGGTAGCCATTGCCACGTTGCCACATTTCATTCCTTTTTTACTTATCACATTTACTCATAACGAAGCACTGCGACCAGTAGGTCTATTGTGTCCCTAACTCTTCACAACACCTCAGCCAGCCATAAAGAGACTCTATAAATTTCAGAATAGATCCCGGGGGTAGGGAGTGAATATGCTCCTCTCCCTTCTGGAGCGGCGTCACAAAAGCGGCATAGGTCGCTTGATCAGATTCCTAAATTGTACAGAAGATCTTTTAACCTACAATGGCCTGTCAAAAAAACCCCCTTAGGGAGGCTCAATAACATTCTGTATATTTTCAGATTGTACACTCCTAGTAAGCTTTTGGATTGACGGAGTTCCAATTATATTACGCCAATACAGTTGCCTCATTTTGGTGTTTTCCTTCCTGAGCGCTTCCTTTATCGTGTTGGGATCTATTGGAAGAAGGGGATCAGGGTCGAGGCAGCGGTCAGTCTGGCTAACTGATCCATTTCCTCATTTCCTTCGACTCCCATAGCAATTAGATGACATTGATCTCAGCTAGAGCATTAAACCTCTTCTACACACTCCAGGACCACTGAGGATTTATTTTTTATAGACGCAGCCGCAACTCAACTGCGATTTGCCTTTTCGGTAGCGCCGACAAGTGTTTGGTCGGGATACGGAGATCGTTTGTATAGGCAACGTTGCCCATTTTCACATTCACCAGAAGTTTCAAGCAGGTGTTCTATAAGATGTAGCAACTTCCAGTCGATTTGCTTCAACTTTTTGATCGCTCTTCTTTCCACTGGTCCTACCAGGCCATGTTTCTACATCGTCAAACGCTGTCCAATGAAATTTGGCAACATTGCTCTCCCATTTATTTACTCAGCTATCGGCCATTTAGTTGTTAATACTTCATCGCTCTCATCAAATGCACCGCATTCTGTTAATTGCCACTACAGGCAGTTTATTCAACATTCAGCGTTGCATTTTCACTTTTTTCGATAATCGAATTTCATTTGGCAAACAAAAACAATTTATAATGGTTCTTCATGCAATTACATGGAAATCAATTGAATTTCGTTGTAAATTCTAAAAAGTGCTTTTATTGCTGGTTTGGCATTTAGTCGCCCAGTTACAGCACTTAGCTTGTAAATATGTATGCAATTTTAGTTTTATGTTTGCCGTTGTGCTGTGCTGTGCTGTGGTGTGCTCAATGCCAATAGCAAGCCGCATTTAATTTTGTCAAATTGATGTCATTGATGCGATTATGGCAGACTTGCATGGAACACGCTAAGCAAGCGCTTTTATTTAGTTCCATGTACTTGTATGTAGTTGATTGCTGTAAATATTTACTTGTATAGGTCTTTCGTGCCCGTGCATGCATTCACTTTTAAATACATATTTATCTGCGTTTGTAACTAAATAAACCGCCGTCAATGTGTAATTTAATTCGAATTTGTGGTGCTGCATTGAGAATCCGTATGCTATGTGGCAAGTGCTGAGAAAATTTAATTTGTTTGAAAAACTAAAGAACTTTAGCCTGTTGGTAAATAACTAGTAAGTACATATTGATGTAAATGAACATTGAAATACTTGTTGTGGTGTCAATAACGTTTTAGCACCAATTCAAAGTAATCGAGGATTTTAAACGGCCGCAATAAGAAATCCAGTGCAATTACTTTTTTATTGCTAATAGTGTCTTTCATTGTCCGTGCCACAGTTAAGACCATCATTAAAATCTGGATCTTTTGCGCAACACTTTGAGCCATTAGGAAGAGTGGGTGGATGCAAAAGAGCATCAACCGCCCTCGAAGGCGAGTCATTTTGTCGTGTGAAATGTTAATGTCGTAAAATATATTTATAGCATACTTTTAGGCGCTGAAATAGTGTTTAAAGTACAATAATTCGAATCGTTTATTTAGTAAATCCGTCGTCCAGCCTCAATCGATCAGCCTAGATGCATCGACAGTTTTACACAATACCTTCAAGGAAATCATTGATGTTAAGATAACTCCAGTAGTTTCGGTTAGCTTAGGTAGAAGTGGCTGCTTCATCCAATAGCGTTTTCTCTTCTACAAAAATGTTGCCTTTTCATTACACTCTCTTAAAGATTTGTGCGTAGAGGATACTGAGAAGGCAAAAAGGAAACGCCATTAGGGGAAGCCAGCACACTTAGGCCCAGCCAGGGGCCCATTGTGATACCATATGGATCCAAAAACCCCTAAAACGTAAACCAGTTCGTGGAGTCTACGAACCTTAGCAACTGCCGTATTCCAAACTTAGCCGTCGCGTTTAGATCACCTTAAAAACTTATACCTAGGAATTTCTGTATTTTCCTGCATAACTCCAGTAAGGTAATATCTAAATTTTTTGGGCTATATATGTATTTTTATAAGGGGATATTAATATTATAAAATGACTTTATAGGCTGCAAAATTGCGTCCGGGTGAAATGGAAAAATCCAAGGGTTCAAAATCTGTATTCTAACTCAAGAGCGTCTCCTTCGGTGCTTGAAAAATTATTGGAACAGGACTCGGATGCTTTATGATGAAAAACAATTCAACGATTAGAATAAAGTTCCATGTTGCTGTAACGGCTTAAGACAGTCCGGGTTTCAACTGCGAAGTGTCTAAATAAAATTATTTTTTAAAAATCAATTCAGCTACTGAGCGGCAACGATTCGGGTGCTCTTTTTACTGATTCTAAAAGTAGTATTTCTTAGTGGATTTTCAACATAATTTAAGTAAGCTGATCCGAACAAAAATTAATAAGTAAGTGACATTAATTTGTTCGAAGAAATCATTTCTATTCTCTAATTTTTATCATTTTTTCATTTTCAGATATGTATTTCAAGGAACCTTTAGCAGCCTGAGGAGCTTCTCAGCAAACAAGCCGCATTTCCTACTTTGTTATCTCTTTTTCCGAAGGTGTTATATTTGTTCGCATTTAATTTTCCATCCCCACTTAAAAATCATTACTTAACACATTTTTTTTTTACTTTTAAATACAGATTGAACGCAGCTGGACAAAAAGCTAAAGCAATCAGCTTTCAACCAAAGCGCATTAAAATAGAATGCGAAAGAAACGAGTGTTACATAAGTCATCGAAAATGTCGAAAAAATAAAATAAATAAAAAGAAAAAAATTACGCGAAACAACAACATATTGAGCCACCACAAAAACGGCAATGTAAAGCAAAACAACAATAAGCAGTCAGTCATTGTGCGCATTGTAAACCTAATAGCGAATGGCTATTAAAAATCGGCGGAATTTCGTAACGATTGTGACTAACAGGCGATAATGGCTACAACAAAAATGTTTGCAAATAAATAAATCAAAAAAACAGCAATAAGCTGAAAAGTGCAAGCGAAAAAAGCTATGCAAATTAATTATTATTATGCCGTGCGCATGCCGCTGAAAATGAAACAAAATTGACTGGACAAACAAATTAAAAAATCGACAGCCGACAAAAAAGAGAGAGGAAGCAACCAACTACAACATTTACATATAAATAAACAGAAATTCAAGCAAAAAATTAGCCCGATTAAAAGTGAAGGCAAAAAAGCGATAAGTTTTAGCGCTAAAAAAAATCGATAAATTGAAAAGCTAGCACATCAGCCGTTAAAATTCAACGCATGCACCCGCAAGCTTAGCGTAAACATTGTTGTGCAAATGACAAATGCAATGCACTACGAATTACCGATCAGCAGCAGCAATCACAAATAACAAATATTTTATTATTAACAAATGGTAAACAACAAATGAGTGTGATGCTATTGCGTTTTATTAAAGCATATAAACTTACATACATACATACTATTTACTTATCGTAATACACGCTCTGTGGCTGGTGATCGGTATCGCTGACGCGTGCATACATCCATACATACATACGCTTCCCACAATTGGGGCCAAGCGGCCAAAGTCGAGTGCGAAGCGGTGGCGCAGCTGAAGAGTTGAAAGTCAACAAAGTACGGAGTATCAAATCGCTGCAGAGTCAACAATCGCAACACATATGGAAGCAACAACAAGAAGAATAACAACTAAAGCAACAGCAGTGACATGAAAGCATTATAAACACGCACTCGGCACCGACAGTGAAGTGATTAAGGCAGCAAAACTATAGATATGCGTACAGGTACAGATACACAATGACTAAGCCGCACGTGGGGCATGGCGCATGGCGTATGGTGGCGTATACGTAACATTATCAAATGCAACGATACGAAGCAAACAAACAACAAATCAACAGTCCGTTGACGCTGATAAGATTGTCAACTAGCCGAGCATAGTTTGTATGTCGCATGTATGTACATATATATGTATGTCAAGTAGATATAACAGCTACATATTTATGCGTATATGCCATTAAGAGTACATACAAACGTGCAGGTGCAGATACAAACCGATACATACATAATTATTTATTTAGCTTTACGCAACCTCAACGCCTGTGCGCAGCCACATATCGCATATCTTTGCGGATAAATTTGATGGTTCAATAGAATTAACTGAAAGCATTCTCGTAGCTTCTACGTAGTTATGTACGTTTAATTAACATGGAATTTATAGAGTCTCTCTCTAATGAAGGTAAGTTTGTATTGCTATTAATAGCAAAGCTAACGATTTTGACAACATAAAGCTGACAAGTAAAGTAATAACATGAAATAAGCTGATTTTCAGTGTAGGGGTGATGAAATGTTAGTGGAAAAGTGTAGAGCGGTATGTATTGAATTTATCGATATATTTAGCGAAAATTTAATTGACAGGTACGTGTATATTGCTTATCTGTATATCGATACCTGAGTGGAAGATCGATAAAACTCGGCTGCTAGTTCTAAAGCAAGTTCTATCTCAGAAAACTTTTCAAGAACACTTCTCAGCACATTTCCAATGTATTTTCAGCTGAGTTGGGGCATTTTTGAACCGAATTCTGAGATAGGATGTTCTTCAATCAAATTCTGAGGCATCCTTGAAAGGTTTTTTGAGATAGGGCATTTTCAAACTGGCTGCCGAGATAGGTCGATCTTCCACTCAGATGACGATATGTAAATACAATCCTTTTATTCTGTTCTCTGTTCCGATAATTTTATCGATAATTTATATAAAGATATTGCTATAAAAAATTTTTTCATCATTCTTATACATACGTGTACAGATATATTTTTATGTTCTTATCGAAGTTTTCCAATATATTTATAGATAGTGTTTTATTCGTTGTTTTTATCAATAATTCTCCTTCCGATTATCGATTTCTTTCTATAAACCCTCCCTCCCTCCCCTTGTTCACTTTCTACTGGATCTTGAGATCTTGAAGAGACGTCAATACTACAGGCAATGAATCTCTATAAAATTACTTCTACCTTCAAACTAGAGTTGAAATTTCGCTCAAGTTTCACCTCAGACGAAGTTTTCGTCAAGTAGAAGGTGTACTCTTTTGAAGACATTGTAGAGGCGGCTTTATCGTGGACAGCCATTGTTTCACTTGTATCCGTGATTTTAGCCAAACAATACCGTTGAGTCAGTACACGGCTCCGATAAAAGTCTCACCGTTTTCGTAATTTGTGCAAAATTATAACTGAAGGCCGTTACACTATAATTCCCGGTGCTGTTCTTAAGAGGACGAGCATTCTTCGCGGAAGGCATGTTATGCAGGCAGCAGTGCATCCAACGAAGAACTAACTGCTGTGGTATACGCAGGACCGATGGACTTACTCGATACCGCAACCGTATAACTTGACAGAACCGGAGGGTTCCTTCTATCAATTACTCACTAGCTAATTTGAATTTCCTGTTCCTTCTGTTCCGGGATAATGAGTTTGGGGTCGTCGTCCTCTTCACTTACACTGCTTCTTGCAAGCGGATTTCCGTTTTTTGGCTCTGAAGAAGGGTTGATGGATATTTTAGATTAGGCATAATTCCCGTGATCATTCTACTTTTCAAGAGATGCACTCGTCCTTCGTGTCAATCGCTTTATAGGATTTAAATCGCTTTACTTCTACCTGGTATATTCTTTCCTCAGTGGAGTCTGATTATAAAAGTAAACCGAAAGACGTTTAGGACCATCTGACGCTGATCTCATAAAATGCGGTAATTTTAACGGCCAGCCTGGGGTCGCTTTTAAGAGACCACATCTTCAAGTTCCAAAGATGCTTTCAGCTCCCATTTTTCAAAGCAATCTCAAAGCAACTCAGTGCTTACTTCCTGCCATTACACATTCTTGCGATTACACAGTTTCTCTCCATTCCCCTTTGTTCCCTTCTCCGATTTGGCGTCGCGTCAATTGCATTCCGCTCAAAAACAAGCAATACCGTACTATTAATTTTTATTTGCCATTATTCCTCTCCACTTGTCACTAACAATTTACTGCATTCCAGCCGCTCGACTGGCGTTACGCGGCGGCACTCGTAGCTTATTTATGATTACACTTATTGTCTGGATGGCAATAAGCAACAAGTTGAAATTAACAATAAGTATTGGTTAATGAGCACTCATATTGCACTTAAATAGATAGTAAAAAGTAGAAAAGTACAAAAAAAAATATCTGAGTACGAAAAATAAATCGAAAGCTCAATCGCATGCGGAATTTCACTTTGTTTTTACTTACATACATACATACATATTTGCTGGAAATGTAATATCTTTTTGTGTAGTTGCATTCACGCGAACGCTTACAACAGGAATAACAAACAGCAACAACGATATGCTATATGCTACATTAAATGCCAGTTACAGTTAGTGAAACCGTATTTCAGCTGCTCTTACATATATCGCAAACTATGAGTGCCGCTAATTTTTTCACATACCTTTTTGCAATTGTTTACCTCTTTTTTGCTTTTTCGTGCAAAAAATTTGCCTCGATAATTTCATGTAACCACAGTTTCCACTAATCGCTTAGCGCTTTACTGCCTCTTCGACATGTAAAGATGGCACACGCGTGTTACGAACCAGTGGAAGTTGGAAAAGCAAAAATAAAAAATAAAAAGAATTTTCAAAAAATACGTTTAATTATGTTCTTAACCCACTTTTTATCGCGTAGCTTATGGGAAATAGCCATATAAGATAAAGTTACAACAACTAAAGAGCTTCAGTTCAAAAAGTATCCGAGCAAGCCAAAGCGTTCGACAGCCTCCGCAGCGTAACGTATCTTTACTCCCAGAATGAAGTCATTTGTTCGACATAATTTGCATGGTACACTCGGTAACCAGTTCTCAAAGGACTTGATAATCTGATATTCATGAGGATTTTCAAACGGGCAAGCTGAAGCAGCAACAAGTGGCCCTAGTTTGTCAAGAGCCGCTACTGATAATCAGTCGAAAGCTAGAGTAAATCCGATTGCAACTCGTTCTCGATACGCTCATTAAGACATGTGTTATAAGCGTGAGCTACCTAGATTGTAATGCCCTTCGCGGGTCGTATGATAGGTGCTACCTTTCCGATAGGAAAATACAGCTATTGTAGTAAGGTTTCACTCAGTGCTTTAGCTGCTATTAGGCCACGTCAAAGATGGAACTGTCTGCAGCTATTCGTCAGATCAGAAAGTTTAGGAGCTCTGCACTGGTCCTTTGCGTGGTTGTTTCCGCATGGGCTCTTTTGTCGGCCTTCCCTTCCGGCTAGTTTTGAAGTCGATCCGAAGTAGAGTTCCTCGAACGTTTCTTTTTACCACAGCCGTTAGTTAGCATATCGGTGGACTGCCGAACCGAACCACAGTTTCAGCACCCTGTGAAGGCTGAACGAAACCAGACTGCACCCCTTGATTAGAATATACCAAAATTAAGGATTTTATCGACTTTCTCCCTTTATATCCGTCATTGTCAGTAAAATCAAGGGCACATGTCGCAGCAGTATTTATCGCCGGGTGAGAGACTCTTCGCTACTCATGGGCGGTCTTATGCAAGGAGACTACCCCTTTTCCTTACGCTCTTTCTACTTCACTACCCTATGTAACGTATTATTTTTAAGTCTGAAAATCTCCTGTATACATCTGTTCCCGTATTCCTCTTTCTTTCTTTCTCTCTACGTCTAAGGCATTCCTGCTTTTTATGGTCGTGTGGACGCCCACTATGTATTAAAATTTTCCCGGGAATTAGCAGAGTTCCATGAAATAGGGCTGAGGCAATGAGAACACGACGAAGAGGGCGAGGTACATGGCTGACAGATGCGCCGCTATTGGACTAGTTTTTGAGTCTTGCCTGGAAGCAGCGCCATTTTAAAGAAAAATGCAGAAGCTTTGAGTTTGTGATCGCATCGGGCTGAGACGAGTTTTATAACCTAACCTCTAACTATTTTCTTATTTTGTTTGCTTCAGCTTTCCAGCAGTTTTACCAGGCCATGCCAGCAGCAACGATTTGATTGTAGAAAAGAACAACAAACATTTAGTAAATGTATCAAAGAAAGTAGAAATATAGAAACCTGCAACACGTCCCATGTCTAATCTGCAACAACATAGCATCATAATAACGGTAAAAAATATCTAGCGAGTACTGCACGCATAGCAAAAACAGCAACAAAGAAAAAAGCAGCAAAGAATGCAAAATCGCTGATATTGCCATGGCATGCAACAAGCGAATGTTGCAGCAATTTTCTACCATTTTCTTTTTTTTTCTTAGCTGCCATAAAAGTAAACCAGCCAATGATTTCTTTATTAAAGCGCGCGCACAAGCACAGCAATGCAGCAAGTGGATCATAGAAGTAGCAGAAGAGGAAAAAGAAAAAGAAGAAGAAAAATTCAACTAAATTATCGTACAAATATGGTGATTACAAAAACAACGTCGTAATGTGGTAGTAGCAACATGGCTGTGAAAGAATGCGCTGAGCAAAAGTTGATTTGTGCTTGCT
Organism: Rhagoletis pomonella; assembly: GCF_013731165.1. Lineage (NCBI taxonomy): Eukaryota > Metazoa > Arthropoda > Insecta > Diptera > Tephritidae > Rhagoletis > Rhagoletis pomonella. The sequence goes on along the minus strand of NW_023458567.1, from coordinate 1,662,004 downwards.
GCCGTTTTAGTTGAGCCAGCAGCTTTTTGTTGCGTTTATATATATAAATGACTATATATATTTGCTGCTGTTGTAATTTTTTTCATTGCGCTACCATTTGCCTTTAATGGCTGCCAACTTCGCATTAGTTAGAGTGGCAACATTAATTTTTTGTTTTTTTCAAGTGGCTTTCCATTTAGAGCGAACTCTTTAAGCAGGGCCCATCGCCGCTAAGCGGCAGCAATTGAACGCGCTTAAACGCTCGCAAATCGAACTTTTTGCGAGTGGTAATCCGGCTCGCATACTGCGGCCTCCTTATGGCTTTTCCCAGAGTTTTTGCATATTTATCAAATTATTTTCTTTTTTTGTTTTGGTTACAAAATTAATGCTTTTGTGTGAATTGACCACAAAATCCCAAATTTTCTAAAAACACAAATAAATTTGTAAATAAATAAATATATACATACATAGCTCCCTTGGCTAAGCATTCGCGCTTTTAGCCACAAATTTCCATTTCAATATCATTATCTATTCATTGTTATTGCTGCAAAGCCACTCAAACAGTGCCACGACCGCCGCGTCCGCCGCGCCGCATCGCAACTATTAGCCGCGTTGTACTACTTGGTGCGAAAAACCTAAACAAGCATTTTTTCCGCCTTCTCCCTTTCGTTTTTTTTTGTTGTTGGTTACACGCAAATATTGTTTCACCGTTATTTTTTCATTGCTGCATTTTTCATCACTTTCGACGAGTGAAATTTTTGAATGAAAAAAAATGCTGCTCCCCCACAAATAATAAATTGCTTGGCCATTTCTGCTTACAAATTCTATTATTGGCATTTTATTTGTTCTTGTTTTTTTTTTTGTTAGAGCGCACCACGTAGGCGCTATTGATTTTATTATCTGCCAATTCTATCAAAATTCGAGATTCAACATTTTTATATTTTTGCGCACACATACATACATATCGATCCCCAAAAAGATTTAAGCGACAGTTTTTCGCAATTTTATTTTTGTTGCAGATATGTTCCTAGTGCATCTACATTCATTTCTGCATCAATAAAATAAAAAGATGTCGCTTACATCTTTTTTGCGGTTAGGGTTCGATATGTACGCTTGTATATGTCCATGCATACATATATCAATCCATGTAACGCTCTCACATTTTCCAACGATTTTCTATTTTTCACAAATTTGTTGATGCTTTTAATTTTTCGTTTGCGCGCGTCGTCGTAGGCGTCCACTACGAGCAATGCCAACAGCAGTGGGAGCCCTTCCAGCATTTGCCACCAGGCCGCCTTTGTTGTTGTCAGCGCTGTGTAAATTCTAAGAAAATGCACGGAAATTCGCTGCAAAAATTTTACATTAAAAATATAAAAGAATTTTTTGTTGGCAATATTTCCATGGAAGAACCCCGTTCTCCTCCTCATTTTAATGTCTTTTTTGCTACTTTTGCAGTTATTTTTACTTTCAATAGAATGCGTGGGCATTCATGCCCTTTTACTGTTATTGCAATATACATACATACATACATACATATGAATTTTTCTCATTTTTTGTACAGGTGTTTCCCTACTTTGTGCTTTCATTTTGTATTTTTCTTTTTTTTTTTTGTTGTACGATGATACGAAACATTTTATTTTGCACTCAAGCCGTATTTATCAAATTATGAAGCGGAATAAATTCTCAGCAATGCAGCACAGTGGGTCAAGGGTGATGAAGAAAATGTTTTAATTTGTAAAATTTTTGCAAACAAAAACTTGACTTCATAAAATAGTTTTTCTTAATAAGTTTTGGTAGTTTTTCAAAAAGGTACTCTAAGAAAATTCTGAAACATGAGTGATAACAAAAAAAATTTGAATTTTATTAATTTTAAAATTTTTTTGTTGGGTAGCAAATTACTTTAAAAATATATAAACCAATATTTAGAATTTGTCAAAACTAAAAAAACTTCCTACAAAATTAAATTTTCGATTAATTTCTCGATGATTTAGAAAAAAAATTTGTATTTATATCTAAACAATTTTTTCCCCATTTTTTCACAAACAAAATTCTTTCGGACTTTCGCGTAATTTCAACACGGGTTTCTACTGCCAAAGGTGAAGAAGTCAATTTGATTTGTGCTGTGTAAAAAATTTGCAAAATTAAATTTTTCAATTATTTTTCATTCTTTATTATTCGTTATTTAAAATTATTTCTATTTAAATTATTATCTTATTTTTTCAATTAATTTTATTTTATATTTTATTTAATTATATTTTATTTTTTTATTTCTTAGTTGTTATTTTATTTTACCTTATGCCAAATCTTTTCCTATCTTTTATTTAAAAAACTATTTTTTTAAATCTTTTTGTTTGATATTTCCTAATTGTCTACTTTTTTATTTAAATCTATTTCTGTTTTGTTTTATTCTTTATCTTTTTTTAATTTCATTTTGTTAAATTTAACTTTATGTTATTTTATTTAATTTTAATTAATTTAACTTCATTTTAGTTAATTTTTTTATTTTATTTTGTTGCATTTTATTTCACTTTTTATTTCGTATTTAATTTTACTTTATACTCATTATTTTCATTGATTTTATTTTATCTCGTTTTCGCAACACTCGTTCCCACAGTCCGCCACCACGTCTGGTCAATTTGTCTGCGCAGATGAGGCAACGAGGTGGAAACTTCATTTCGTTGGCGTCATCAAAAATAGCACAACAGCGGCGGAGTGACAGTGCCAACAGCAACAGCGGCAATGAGCGAGTATAAAAAAATAAAAACAAGAAAATTTGTTCTATAAATATAACATAAGTACTGTAACGACACGAATTTACATGGAAACACAAAAACAGCAGCAATAAACATGAAAATAACTGAAATTAAGTCAAACTGAAAAAAATACCGAAATCTGATGCAAAGTAAAAAGCTGTCAAAAACACAGAAAAATTAAAACCCAAAAATGTATGCTACTTGGAAATTACAAACTTCATTCTAGAGGGAGACTAACTGGTCCATTCATACGAATGTCGGCAATAATTCTATAGCTAAAAATCGCTTATATCACCCCAGAAAATTCCACTACCTTCTTCTAAAATCCCCATCGAATTCAGTTACACAATTTAGCAGTTTTCCGCGTACAAACTGATGCACTGGTGTTTACCATAAAGAGAAGGACTGTTCCTGAAAATTTTGTTCACATTTTAATAAAGGCCAACTCAGCCGAACTCAATTACGGCAATTAATTTTTTAGCACGTTCAAACTGCCTTTCTTTAATGGCAAAATAGCATGATAAAAATATAGTAAGGTAGAACCATGATTCAATAATGAAAGGCCTTGTAAGAAAAACTTTCTCTCGCTCTAATTCATATCAATGACACTCCCACCCTACTCCTAAAAACAAAAACAGTGATATTTCTTTTCCAAATTTCTTTGCAAGTTTTAAGAATATTTTTAAATTGTTAGCTGGCGCCAACAAGACAAAATTGGTGAGAATCGTTGGACTACAGAAATTCAATGTAGGCTAAAGAGAGAGAGAATTCCCTTAAATTCCGAAATGTAATTGTCGATATTCGTGGACACCTCTTGATTCTGCCAAGTCGCTGTAAAGTAAAGCGTACAATGGTTTTGGTAAATGAGCCAACGAAGGTATTTAGGTATTGTCCTCCACAACACAATCCTGGTGTCTCCGAATGAGACTTTGACGCAATATAACATTGCCAAACTGCATCCATAGGCCCAATCGTCACACGACAGCTCGGTTTAGTCAATAGCGCGATGTAATTGCACACTTAAAAGTGGTACGCACGAGGCGAATGTTGGCTGGCGACCAACTTTGTTGAAAGCGATTAGTTGAAAGGCCGTTCAACCAAAAGTAGAATGCAAAGTTGAACAATGCAAACGCCTTTTTATGGCGAATATTTTGCTAATTTTTTTATATATTGATATTTTTAGTCATTAAAATTTTGTTTTTTTCGTGCAACCCGGCGTGAGTTGAACGCAAAAGTTGCCTGAAAAATCGCATCGTGCGAAAGCCCCATTACGCCACTTCTCATTTGACGATGTAGATCACGTTCCCTATCTCAGTCGTTCAGTAGCTGCGTGTTCTTTTTATTCTTCCTGAGTTCGTCCGGCACGAATCGCCAATTGCGGCTGTGTAAGCCAGTGTTGACTATTCTCCCCAGAACATTAAAAGTGCGACATCAAAGAATTCGAATTACCATATTCGAAACAATCGAGCCATAACCGCGAAAGAAACGTAAGCTCCAAATTTTTTTATTTGCCGTTTTTTTTTTCTTTAATAAATAAATATTGCATATTTTCCACAAACAAATAGCTTCTTCATGTCCATCATCTGGCAAACAAATACAACAAAAAAAAACTGAAAAAGGGGAAGAATTCTATCACACTTCCTAAAATCAAATTCGTTTTTGTTTTAAAATACCACCATTCACTATTATCCACACCTTTTTATGGAATTTAGCTCCCATTTTAGGAAGTGTGATTGAATTCTTCCCCTTTTTCCCCCGCTTCCATAAACCATCCCTGTGGGTGGGAGTGCCAAATTTTAGAAAAAAGCTACTTACAAAATCTTTAATCATTGAATCATGGGTAGAACCGCTGAGAGGCACTTTTAAAATTCTTGACGTTTCCAAGCAATTCAATTTTAAAATTCACTCACACACATTTTAATTGTCAATCTCAAGCAACAACCATTTTGAACAATTTAATTTTTTTTTTTAATTTTACATGATTTTAAAATGCTAGTAAACTTAAAAAAAAATCATGGCTGACGAATTGAGAGAACGATTCAACCTTACTATGTTTTTACCATGGAAAATAGTATCAAAATTTCATTTTTCTGTGACCAAATCGAATTTCTCAGCTTCTCAAGCACCCATTCGTCCGCCGCTGGCTTTGTTCTTCTCTACTGTCGTCTTATAAACTGCATTGCATGCCCAAATAAAAGCAAAGTACTATGTATTTTGCTACAGTTGTGCTTATCGTTACAAATCTTTTCTTTCAACCTTTTTTTGTTTCAAAGTTGTAGGAGTCATTCACTGGAATGCGATTACACAGAAAAGCTTGAAATCCATAACTCTGTTGAGAACTTAGACAACATATGTATGTACATAATATACCCATGCATGATACTTCTGTACATAAACAAAGCAATAAAAAAGATATCGCATTCTTTACGCCAAGCACACCCCCCCCCCCCCCTCTCCCCCTTCTCCCCTAAACTCTGCGTTCAATTGCTATCAAAACAACATAGGCGCCTTTTAAAATGAAAAAAGAAAGAGAAATCGAAAGAACGAAGCAAAAACAAAACCCGTCCCACCAGATTTGTGGATGCTGTGTTGTTAACTCGTTTCTGCGTGCGCTCGCTTCTCCAAAACGAATTCTTGACTGCTTCTTCGATACTACATACATATATACGAGCTGCTTGTCTTCTTTGCTACTTCATTTTGCTACGAATGTTTACCTCTGCGTTCTTCGTTGTTTGTGTTGTTGACTTTGATGCTGTTCTTCTCGTGTAATTATTGTTGATGTTTTTTTTTTGTTGTCGTTGTTATGTTTTAACAACAAGTTGTCGTAGCATAGCTCCATGTTATGTCTAACCTTCTTTCCACTCTTTTATCTCGGTTTTTTTTGCGGCCTGGTTGTTGGTGTTGCTGCCATTTGCTGCGCCAAAGTTATGGCTTGAGCCTTTGTTGTTGGCTTTAGCTATGTTACTGATATGCTGTTTGTTGTTCTTACTGTTGCTGTCCGTCCGTCCTATGTGCAGTTTCATGTTCTCTCATTTTTCATTAATTTCTTATTTTTCTTTTTATTTCTTTTACTTTTGCTGTACAATATCCGTCGGCTGCTTCAATGTGAGCAAACAAGAACCAACAAGACTTTATGACTTTGTGCGCCAGCCACTCCTTCACTCAGCATACAGACACTTTGTGTGTCCCGGCCAGTGTTTGTTATTCTTCTCATTTTTTGATTACCTTTTCTATTTTAACTCACTTGTGGAATTTCTTAAGTAAACTTTTAATTCAATTCAAAAGCGTATGCCGACGTGAATATATACATATAGACGAGTGTTGGGCGATTTTCAACTAACAACGGCAACTGCAAGCGTGAAGCTGCCTTTCAGCCGCTGAAACATTTTTAAGAATTTCCGAGTTGCGAGTTCAACTTGAGCAGCTTTGGCAGGGCGAAATCGGCGTTGACCCCACGTGTTTCCTTTTTTTCGTGCTTTGTGTGCCGCAGTCCGTTGTTGGTGCTGCTGCAGTTGCTGTTTCCACTGTTACATTGTTGTTGACCCAAATTCTTCAGAACAGGTTTGATGCTGGCCACTCGCAATTCACTTTAGCAGAGGCGCAGCCAAAAACTAACAGCAACGGACGGCAGCGATGTGTGAGGGGACGCGTATTTAATACAATTCCACAAAAAACAGGCGATAAGCGGAATGAATGAATAATGCATTAAAGCAAACGTCAATCTGATTTCCCAGAATTAAAGTATGTGCGATTTCAATAAATCGAACTAAAAATTATTTGAGGCAACAAGCTGCGGAAGTGAACTTTTAACCATCGTACAGTTTTGTAAGTAAAAACACTATCAGCTGATTGCCAAAAAATGCCTACACCTGAGATCACCCGTTTTTTTTGGCATTTGCTCTTATCTTCTACAATTTTTGCCATTTCTATTACAATTTATTCCAAATACACTAATACACTGAACCAAAAACACAAATACACTAACTAAAAACCCACCTGCAGCCTGCCAGAAAAAACGGTAAGAAGAAGAGTTACGTTACTTATGGACTGTACGATGCTTTTAACTGCTGTGAACTTTACGTTAAAGACTTTCTTTGAGTTCTTTATGAGCGCCTGGAAAAAGGGAGAGTATGCATTCATTCGTAAACGTTTCTTTTCCGTCAGTGTAATTTTCACTTAAAAATTGATGCAAAAACTTATAAACATGCATACATAGGCATCGTTCTAAAATTTTTGCCTTGGAACGAAAATTTAATACTTTTAACATACTATGGATTAAAGAAATATTTTCAGAACACTAAAACCACCTAAGCGATCTCCTAAACCTCAGCAACAACTCCATTTTTTTTTCTAAAATAAAATTTTAATTCCCATGTAAAACATATGCAGTACGACTTGGTTGAGTTTCTAAGCTAAGGTCCTGCTTTATCCGGGCCACTCTCTCACTTGCCGAGATTTTCGGTATATGACCCCACTTATTATTGACTATAGTCTCCTATTTAGACACTAGAGACTCTAGTAAATCTCTATTTTTAGTTTTGCAATTCGGACAGCCTTTGATACTGTGCCCAATGCAATCGGATACCTCCATCTTCTTTAGAAAAAGAAAATTTTTAGTAGGATCAAAAGGTCGTCCGTGGTTCCTCTTATAGTGAGATGAGTAAATCTGATTTCCTATCGCTTTTTGCATGCCAAGCACCTGTTGATTCGCACTTCCTATTTCTCATCAGTAAAATTTCTATGCTTGAAAAAAAAGTGTTAGGTTAGGTTAGAGGGCCACCTCCGCGGATGGAGGAACACTTCAGTAATGATGTAAGCTGTCCATTGTAGTGCGCTAAATGAGGGGAAGGGAAAAAAGACACAGGAAATCCGGAAGGAAGAGGATGACAAACAGGAGAGGAAGCGGGAAGGAAGAGAGCGTTGACACCTACGGCTTATAAGAAACGACAGATATCCATTCCCGAAAGCAAAGAGAGAGAGAGTGTAGAAAGGCTGCGAGCCAAGGTCTTGAACGTAAGATTCGCAAATGCAGGGCACCCGGACAGCGTGATAATTCTACCTCATAGTCCTCCATGCAGCTGGCGCAATATGGATCATCGATGATATGAAGCCCTACCGCATGCCTACGTATCACGCAATGGCCATTTAGAACTCCCACCACTAGCGAGGGGTGTACCTTGCTTAGTCCCAAGGGCTCCCTGGACCACTGCCGGTCTACACGTGGTCAAAAGGATTTTAACACCTTGTATTCCAAACGCCCTAAAGGGTTTCTTATCTTGCCAGCTCATTTGCCATGCAGTTTTCCGTGATCCGGAACCCAAATGAGCTTTATAGTATAGTAATCCGATGCGGTCGATAGGGCGGTCAATCCCACACCGTTCTGGCATGAACAATCGGAGAGCCAAGCGTCTTAATATCTGCTTGGCTGTTGGAAGCCTCCTGCGGCTGCCTCTGCCTGGAAAATGCTACAGTAATCCAATAGCCTGAATTTCAGGTTGATGGAGAGTTCTTCGCAGAAGACAGCTCCACCTACCTTCCCATTGTGATTCGATGCATTCGTAAATACGTTTACAAGACCCTGATTCCAGATACTACACCACTGTCAGTCCACCGTTGCTGGGATATGGGTGGTGAAAGATTCCTTCGGACCCAAACTAGGCCTGCAGTGGTTTGTTCGAGATGATAGGATATCGAAGCTTTTTAAAATAGTGGCGTGCTTACCCCACGTCGCCTTACTACGGCGCAAGCAGCCCTGCTGGCTATATCTATGGACACAACGTTTAACATAGCATTAAACGCCAGAGTATGAGTGGTTCGAAGAGTCTCCTGATTCCAATTAAGGCTCCTCTTTGCTTTCCTTCGAACTGCTTAACGATGAAGGTTTGTCTAGAGCGTTCCACCAGACGAGTACCCTATAAAATAAAATTGGCTCAATTATTTTCATTAGCCAATGAACTACTTTCGTCGGTGAAATATCCCAGCGCTTGCCAATGGCCCATCTACAACAATATAAGGCTAATCTTCCACTCATTCCTTAAAGTATTTTTACTTGTAGTTTTCTCTTAAGGTCTGGCTTTTCGTAGATGCTGTCGCGGTGCTTGAAATCCCAATAGCCTAATAGGTAATTCTGTTCGTAAAACCCAAATTCCCTGTAGCAGAATTTCGAACTGAATTTCCTCAAATATTTTTTCACGAACTGTACTGTGGTTGTGATGCAACGGCTGTGCAGAGCATAGACAAATCCTCGACCACACTGCTTTGGTGTTTGTATCACTTCTTTTTAGATCTGCTATTCTTCGACTCGGCACACTTGTCTGGACAACGAAAGAAAGGCCGTCCACGAACATAATGGAAATACCAAGTACAGAAGGACCTGTCTGCACTCAAGATGTGCAACTGGCGCAGCCTTGCAAAAGGAGAAAAGCAATTGGCGAAGTTTTTCTGGTCTCAGCCTAAACCGGCGAACAGTTGTAGAGTCAAATAGGAAAAGAAGAATATTACTGGCGACCATTTCGCCAGAAGTTCCAGCAATATACTCAATATTCGTCTAAGAAGCTCCCGGCCATCTTTAGAAAAAAGGTACCCCGAAGCATTCAATTAGGTTAGTATACTTTTCTAACGAATAAAAGCTGAGCACCATAAAACCATGAGCCCTCCATTTCTTATAGGACACAGAGCTGAGCCATTCCATTTCACATTCCCACAAGCAGCCAACGCTTGGCGGATAAACAAATGAAAGAATTTTAAAAAAATATAAGAAAATAAATCCCCTTGGAGTACGTGCGCTTAAAAGCAATGATGCATGCTGCAAACTTTTTAAGCAAACTTCGAAGGTAAAACTTAATTTTGTATGGAAAATGGCACATACATATATTCGCATTGCGAATGAAACTTTTCCAAAAAAAAACAAATATATGAAAAAACCACTTCCACCGCACATTGCTACACCACGTACTGCCATACTTTGCGCCACTTTTCCATTTGCCATCGCCATGCTGCCATTACGCTGCACACTTTTTATTGCAACTCTGCGTTTTTGTGTCGCTGGCGGGTGCCACCTCTGGCCTGCAGACGATGATGAAGTTTTTGCTCGCAAGTATGTATGTATGTTACCTGGACACCACACAAGTCCGAGCAAAAGCATGCTGGAATCTATAGTTATTTTCCTCGCTATTGCTTCCTTTCTTTTAACTGTTTCTGTTTCTGTTTTTTTTTTATTTTTTGTTCACGTGCAATATTGCGTTGCATGAACGCTTTTCGCCTCGTATCGCGCACACACCAAACGTGCAATATACCCTTAAAAGGCAACCAAATGTGATAGATATTTCCACTTTGATTGCTTTGAAGAGTGTGTAGTTTCATTTTGTCGTAAATCCATAGTTTACTTTCACATATGTATGTATGTACACATACATTTATTAGTCGAAAGAGGGGAGCGATAAGTCGCAATAGTGGGTTAGCTGCAGTGGAGCGATGGTGTATGGCCAGTGTATGCATGGAAAGTTGTAAAGAAAAAATCCAGGTAGATCGTAAAGGTATACTGTTATGCAATCAGTAAGGCTGAGTTGGGAGAAAATCGTAGTTATCCATATATTTTCTTCTAGGGCTTGCTAGACAAAAATACCAAATGGAAATACCAAAAAATTAGCACAGATTTTTTTATAGTTTATTTCATTTCATTTTTTTTTTTTTTTTTTAAATATTATTGGAATTTAAAAAAAAAAAATGCTATCTACTGGTATACTTTTTGTCTGGCAAGACTGTTGCCCGGTTGCAACAACCAATTTTAAATTTAAGCAGCCTGTTAAAGTTTAAGATGATACAACATTGTTCGGAAAATTCAACAGTCTGATACATTTTAAAATTGATGTGAAACTGGGGACAAATCCAGTACATATTATAAATGTTTACTTTTTTATTTTTTTTAGTTTCTTACGTAATTTTTAACTTTTCATTTAAATTTGTTCGTAATTTTTATAGCGATTTTTTAATTATTTTAATCTTGCTTCATTAGTTTTTCCAAGTTTCCAAAATAGTTTTTGCAAATTTTAAGATTTTTTTAACTCTAAATTTGCCTTTTTCGATTTTGAAAATTTTCTTTAGCATTATTTGATTTTATTTCATTCGCTATTTTCACTACATTAACAAATTAAACCTTCCTTTAAACTTTTGAAATTTACTTTTGCTGATTAATTAATTTAAATTTTCTTTTAATAAAAAAATATATAGTTTGTAAACATGTTTTTATTTATTTTTTTTTTTTAACTTTCAAGTTTGGAAATTTGAAGAGCTCTGTCTCTACAAATTTTGGTAAATAAATGTTGATGAATAATGAAAAATCTTTTTATAGCGGATTTTTTATAGAATGGTAATAAAAATGGATTATTGATCTTTTTTATTTTTTTTTAACTTTATATATATATATTTTTTTTAATTTGAACAGATGATCCTTTTTGATTCCAATTTCTAATACAATTTCCTAGTTTTGCGTTTTGTTATATTAAATTTATTTTTGATCTAACTTGAAACTTGTGGATCCTTTTGACTAAAATTTGTATTTAAAAATCGCTTATATATTTTGAAACACGTTTTAATTGATTTTTAAAACATTTTTTTTTTGTTAATTTTTTATAATGCTTTTATTCTATTTTGATTTTTATAGATTTGAAGGTTACTTTATTTTATATTGTTTAATTTTTAATTTAACGTTTTTATTAGATTTCTATATTTTTTTTTTTCATTTAAATCTTTATATTGGCCTACACTTCACAATAGACTCAGTTATTTTTCAACGTATGCGTGGCAGTATTTCCCTTATCAGCTTATCCCCCCTACCACCCTCATCTAAGCTAAACAGCTGTTTTCCAATTTTACTACAAGTGTATTATTATTTTCAATTTTTTGTTTTATTTTCGCTTCTGGTTCGAACATTAGCCGAAGGGGTTTATAATAAACCTTAAATAAAAACAATTGTGTTTGCCAAGTGAAGCGTTCCGCCCCTACGCTAAACATGCGCTGTACGCTCCCTCCTTCCGCTTCATTGTTTTTCCTCTTTTTTCTGTAGTAAATTAAATTTTATTTTTTCTTTTTTTTTTCTTTTGTTTTTTGTTTGTGCAACGTCAACTTTTTGATTGTATTGTAATCAACTGCTTACAGCGAAATTATTGCACAAAACACAAGTAGAATACTAAAGAACAGAGCAGAATGTTATGAAACTCAATTCCCGGCAACGGTGGAGGGGCCAGCAGCAAATCGGCGTGAAGTTTTTTGTTGCGTTGCGGTGATTCCATGTATTTAAGTGTGTGCATTAGGGTGGTCCAAGACAAGTAAAGTCGGAATTTTAATGCTCTCACCCCCTAGGATTGTTCTACTTATATCGAAAAAATATACCGCTGTTTTTTTTTTGAAATAAAAAAATTTTATATTTTCCATGTAAAAATCGTTTTCATAAAAATGGTATCGAATTCTTGAAAATCAATATCTTTCGTTCAGAAAACTTTCGTTCTCTTCAGGAGGGTTCAAGTAACAATACGCAATTGTTTATTTAAAAAATTTTTAATACTAAAGATTTTTTATTTATCGCCCCATTGCATTTTCTGGCATTTTCTGGGGGTTTCGGCGGATCTATAAAATATAGTTACTATCACAAATTTTTAAATAAATAATTGGGTATTATTATTGGGAATCTCCTGAAGAGAAACAGAGTTTTCCGATCGAATTATATTGCATTTCAAGAATTCTATACTATTTGTACGAAAAGTATATTTTTCCAAGTACATGGGAAACTTTGAGCGCTTTGAGTGACCTCTATTTTTTTTTCAAAATAAAAAATAGGGGTATATTTTTTTCCGACTTTACTTTTTCACATGCATTCTTGGACTAACCTAGTGTATGTACATACCTACATATACAATTGTGTTTTTTCGCTGTTGCTGCTGGCCGCAAATGAACCATGCCAACGTCTGTAGTAAGTATTTAGTTTGAAGCCGTTCGTAGTTTTACATTTTTTTTTTCACTAAAAAATGCGAGAAGTGAGTCACACGGCAGTCATTTTGGAAGGTGGAGGGGTATAGTGTTTTTAAAGTTATATAATTTTTTACACAAGTGTTTTTAGCTGCACACACCTTGAGCGGTCAGTTATTAGCTGTCGAATTTCATTGAAACATTTTTGAAATCAATAGGGTAATGGCTCTGTTTCTTCTAAGAAAAAGTTTATTTAAGTTGAGTTCTGGAAATGCACAACAGAAATATTACATCAAAGCCTACAAATAGTATGTATGTATCAGGTGTGGATCATTCCGTCAACCTAAAAGTATGCAACAAAAGTGACCTGTGTCTTTGCAGGTAATTTCATTCACCTACTAAGCGAATGCACTTCTCAAACGGTATAATTATGATATAATATTTGATATTAATAACTCACTGTAAATTGTGAATTTTTAAGTCCAATTTCTGTTCCGCTTCAACTCATTTGTACATAATACACATATGCCTTGCATCGAAAAGTTTTTCTTTGGCAATATTTATTTACACATAAATTTTTATCACTTCAGTGATTCAGTATAAATGAAGGCAATAAAAGCTATTCGGAAATGATTCATAAAAATAAAATATTTATGCAGGTAAATATTGCAAATTTGTTCTGTGCAGCATGCAGAAGTGAGTAATGCGATCATGTGTAACCTGCAGGAAATTTAAAAGAGCTAGGAAAAAATAGTGCTACTCAAAAAATATAAACTGATATGCCATTCAACAGTCCGAAGCAGCTGAAGAAAGTCTAAGAGAGACACTATAGGAAAAGTCTTATAGATGCAAACACATTTCTGATGGCATTTGAACATTTTTAAACGAAGTAGTTTAAGAATGGAACAAAAGAGATTAGAAAAGTGAGTCTTTTTTAATGACTAGCTACGTTTCCATAACGACTACCAAGGACTAAAACTTATCACTACAGAAAGTATGATCAATATTTTGGGGGCAATGTAAGATAAAATGACCAGTGATTCAAATCATCTAAAATAAAGATTCCGGTATTGTCCAATCACTATTTGAGGGACCATTGTCACAGGAAAACTCAAGCGTTACAATATAAGGATGGAGAGAACTAACTACTCTTACGAGGTTCACTCTCAAGCTGGGACAGATTTCTAAAGCCACAACTAGTGTAATAGTTTCTGTAGAAATCCAAGCGGCGTTTTCAAAAGCGAATGTTGAAAATTTGTCTCCTTTGGTCAACATCAACTTTAGGTACGCTCTAGAGGAGATGTGACGGAGTTGATATCTCTTGAGACAGTTTCACGTGCACTCTCGATTTCGTTTCGCAGCGCTTAGGCTTTAATTTATTAATTAATACATATTTTTATGTATCGTCTTTATTATCATTTAGTTTGGAGACAAATCGGTTGAGGCGCTTTGCCAGCTTCAGTAAAATTTTTCGCTCGAGTAGTGTCGAGAAGGATATAGCGTAGAAGCATATTGTGGTGTAACTCTTTTCCATTTGTTCTTAGAGGGCGGTAGTGAAAAAATGGCCGGCTATTGGTTATCGCTGACAAAAATTTTACTATTCCAACATCAATACTATTATCGCGCAAAATTTCCTACTGGGGCTTAACATGAACATACATTATTCTATTTACATTTCTATTCAATTAGTTACATATATTAAAATAAATATATTATTGTGCTTGATGGCATTTCAAAGGCAGCCTGGAAAACGAGCATAAACGAACAAATGTTCGAATTTAAAATACACAAGCCCATGATATCTGCAGTTTTACTTATTATTTTAACTCTGGCACGCACGAAAATATACTAAAAACCGCAAAAACTCAATAAAATACATTTCACATCAGTACAACTAAAAACAAAGGTAAATACATAATACATATATGCATACAAAAAATTAATAATAAGCGATACAATTTTAGATACCATCGGAATTATAAAATTTTTTATATTTTATGATCTACGCCCAAATATTTCGGAAATATATAAGTATTTACCGATATTAGGATGGACCGATTTGAAAATGCTTTCAAAAGCCCATTATTTTAATTCGGTTGATAAAATGTTCAAACATTTTTATGCAGCCGTTTAAAGCTTGAGCTTTTCTATAACCTGAATTAATTTTTTGAAAAAAAAAACTATTTTGAAAAACTAATTTTATTTATGTACAAAGACTTCGATTTTTTATGGTATTTTCAAATCAGCCCATGGTGGACAACGAAATCAAGGGCGCCCACGAACCAAATGGAAGGCCAAAGTGCAGAAGGACCTGCCCGCAATTGGGATGAACAATTGCTAAATTCACAAAGGAGAGACGCGACGCAACTGGCGAAGCTTTTTGGCCTCGGCCCAAACGGACAAACGGTTTTAGTGCCAAACAAGAAGAATAAGAAAAAGATTTTCGAATTGGTCCAGCTCACGTAAACCTTAATATTTTTCGAAAAATTTGTTTAGCGGATTTGTCTAAATTTAATAAGCTATATAGTTCCGGTGGAAAACTCGAGACTTTTTTTTTTTTGTGAGGCACCCTAATGCACATATATACATACCTACATACATAAATATCTAAGCGTGTGCGTATAATTTTCTTGCTTCTATAGACTTAGGGAGAGAGCATGAGTGTATGCGTTCCAGCTGCACTTGTGGCCAGCCGCGGAGAAATTCAATGAATTTGCAAGATAACCACAGCAGAATGCAACCAATAGCATCAGCAACAGCAACAGCAACAACAATAGCAACTCTAAGCAATGCCATGTTATCTATGAAAACTAAAATTGAATGCATTTAATGGGCGTTTATGGCTGCTGCCTGCACGAATTCCACAGGCGTATAAAATGAAAACAAAATTTTATTAAACAAAAAAATAAATAGTAATTTAATAAACAATTTATCTTTCGACTCTTCACAGCTGCGCAATTTATTGAAGTGTATTTGAGATGCTTTTTTATTTCAATGCAAATTGCTTAAAGCCATTTAAGCCACAAAATACATTTAAAATCCACTTGAATGCATTTAAACTCGCCCTAAATTCACTCACTCACCCAACGACATAGACAATTCATTTACATTTTCATAGCAAATAAATTTGCATTTTTGTAATGACAGTCACAAACAAAATGTTTTTACGAGAAGAAAGCTTTGACAGTTTTGCAATCATTAATTCAGCAATTAAAAAACAATAAAATGAAAACACACAGAAACAGAACAGTGGCAACAAAAAAAAACAACGCGACAAGTGCCAGTTGTTGAATGGCACTGAATGGCTGACGGAATGCATTCACTCGGTAGCAGCCGTAGCAGCGACAGGTAAGCAGCCAGCAGTCATACAAGTAATGATGGGGCCGTTATAGACATGCCAATCAGTCAGTCGGGCAGTCAATCGGTTACACCCGCATTGAGTGCCAGTCAAGCGCGAATTTTTGCGAAGAGGATCGCTGCAGGTGTGTGCGCGAAGCTTTAATTGAATGTACTTATGTATGTAAAAAAGTTCCAATATGTTTGGAGTGCAGCTATTGACTTGCTACTAAATGGGGGTATTTAGTGAGTCTAAAAAGGCTCTTGAGTTGCCGATGAGTTACGAGCACTCCAGTCGAAATGGAAAGGCGAAGAACTAAGTCTGCTTGGCTGCCGTAACTGATTTCTAAAGCCAAACTTTCCAGGGAAGTATGGTAAGGGTTAGTCCTAAGCGGCGGGTAGCAGACAATAATATCCGAATTGGTCGCGGAGTCCCTTCTTTTATAAATTTACCAAGTCAGAAGAATTCGGTCTTAGATTAATACAGGGACCAGACAACGAGTTGGCAGAAGTACTACATATTTGCAAGAGGGGGTACTTTAGCTGCCCTAAAAAGGCCTAAAAATGCTGTTCGCTATCTGTGAGCTCATCTCAAGGAGTTATCTCATAAAAAAGCGGACACAAGACTAAAATATCTAAATATCTTAGTCTGTAATTGGTCCTGTACAGCTTCTCAGTTTAAAAATTTATTAATAAGAGCTGCTGAGAGATATCAAACTAGTAAATTTAAAATTGTATCCCAAAAAAAATGTGTTTTAAGGGCAGATAAATTTTAAAAGCTATTTTAAAAAACGGCACCTAGTCCTTTGAAAAGCCTCCATATAAACTATCGTCGGTGGTGGCTGATGCCGATGAAAGACTATTAAACATTTCGAAACTAAAATTTCTATCCATAGGCGCCCACCTGCTTTGCCGCATAGTGAGTCCTCGGGCAAAAGCATTAAATATTTTTCAAATTTGTATTAAATTCACAGATTAGAAAAGTTTAAAAGGACATTTAATGCAAAGCCTGTTTGAACGTTCTAAAAATACAAAAAATTTAATGAAAAGCAAATAAATGCGAAGAGTAGTTGTAAGCGCAATGAGGCTTAAGTGCTGCACAAATAACGGTTGATAAAGCACCTAGCGGCATGCGAATATACGATTGGATGCAAAAAGGCAAGCAATGCAGACAATTAAAAGTAACAAACAAAAACAAAAATTAATTGCATTTGACAATCGTATAAACAGTAAAACCGGGTGTTAGGCACTCCAGGGCAAAGCATCGAGGTAGAAACATATATACGACATACTTATGGATATACAGATGTAGGTACCTACTATATAAATATCTGCTACCAGTTGTGCATTCACCACTGCCCTGACAGCATTTTCGCGCTATTTTTGGTTTAATAGGAATGACTGTTATTTATTTTAATTTTCGGCTACAATTACGTTGACAGTCTTTTTAATTAATTGGCTTTCGTTTAAGTACTCTCAAAAAGTACGAAAAAGCTGCTGCAAATAACAAAAATCCTTTTGGGCAAGTTAATAAGGAAAGCAGACCTTTAGATTGCGAGTAAAAAATAGCTCTTTTGTACTAGGAAGAAATAGTAGGGTCGCCATTGAGCTACAAGCTTGAAACCCTGATAAACCAACACAAAGGCCGGTAGGTGGCAACCCTACTCAAAAAACTTAAAGTTTTTGTACATGCGAATGCCATGCACTTTCATTTGGTATCTTATTTTTTTATCCAACGAACGGTGAAGATCTTATAGTTATCAAACAGGTGGCAACCCTATTCAGAAAAATAATACGTTATTACACATCCAGTGGCTAAGTCTTTTCGTTTGACAGTGACGGTACAGAACTGTTGCCTACGCCTATTATGATTGAATATTGTTATTTTATTAACAGGTGGCAACCCTATTAAAAAAAATATTAGTGCTTTTCTAGAGGCCAATCCCTTTCATTTGACATCTTATGTTTTCTAATCTAACGAACGGTGCGGATCTTTTTGTTTTTTAGACAGGTGGCAACCCTATTAAAATTCTAAGTAAAAAAATATCCTCTTCCTTCTTAAAGAAAATCTCGTCAAAATACGCTCAATAGTTTTCGAGATTACCGCGTACAAAGAATGTCGACTTTCCTTTTTACTATGTATAGATTAAAAAAATAATAAAAATTAAATAAACAAAAGAAAAATATGCAAAATTTGTTAAAATGTCGCGTCCCCATTTTTTTGCCACTACTATATACATATAAGAGAAAATGCTATGAGTACGTCTAGCGGAAGGTAGAATAAAATTACATGTCTGAAAAATATTTATGCGAAATTTTTCAAGGTATTGTTGCCAAATTTTTCAATAGTAGATATTGCGTAAATAAATTAATTGCGAATTACGCCCTAACGAAATTTATTTGACAGCACTGTGACGTGAAATTATTTTCACATAAAACATTTTTAATAGAGTTGCCAACTATAAAGAACTTAGGATTGTAGTAAAGATGTATAAAATATTGAAATATTCGTGAAAAGGGTTGCCAATTGGAAATAAAATGTGCTTAAAATTGTATTAGCGACAAGTAACAAACCACCTACTTGTCAGTGTGTTTAAAATTTTTTTACATTTATTTACTTTCTTTGTTTGAAACCCAACACTCACTAAGCCCAATATTAGCCCAGTTTCCTTACAAACAAAAAAGCACAGCAATCTCAATTCGTTGCCTATTTTCGCTCACTTGGAATGCACACTTTTCCACCTTTCTGCCAGCAGGCCAATAAGCCACACACACACACACACGCAAAGGCATACGTCCATTCCTGCTCCCCCCACCCCAACGATATGCAACAATTTATGACAGACTCACGAGAAATAAGTCTTGCTGCCACAAAAATGTGGCAAAGCAAATTGCATTTAAAACTGGCAAAGTACCTATAGCGAAAAATAAATGCAAAGGAGGTAGCAAAAAAATCAAAAAAAAAAATAATAAAAATCTGGTGCAAAAAGTGCCAGCTAAAGTTTGCAATTGCAGTAATAAAAAAAAATTAAATTAAAGTAAAAATATGTTTGTTTGTTCCTCGTTATGTTTCGCATGTGTACATTAGAGTGGTCCAAAAAAATCAAGTTGGAATTTATTTTTTTATTTTAAAATCAAAAAATATTTAGGGGGTGCTCAAAGCGCTCAAAGTTTTCCATGTATTTTATATGGAGAAAAAACCAATTTTCGTAGAAATGGTATAAAACTCTTAAAAATCAATATTTTTCAATCGGAAAACTGTGGTTCTCTTCAGGAGACTTACAGTATTAATATCCAATTGTTTATTTAACCATTTTTTATGATTAAAGATTTTTCCATTGCATTTTCTAGGGGTTTTGGAGGACCTATAAAATATAGTTACTATGAAAAAATGGTTAAAGAGATAATTGCGTATATTGGGAGTCTCCTGAAGATAAGAAAAGTTTTCCGATCGAAAACTGTTGATTTTCAAGAATTCTACACTATTTCTACGAAAAATTGTTTTTCCCCCATATAAAATACATGGAAAACTTTGAGAGCTTTGAGCACTCCCTATTTTTATTTTTTTTTTTTCAAAATAAAAAAATAGGGGTATATTTTTTTCGATATAGAACTATCCTAGGGGGTGCCGGCATTAAAAATCCGACCTTATTTTTTTTACATACATTTTTGGACCACTTTAGTGTACATACGTACATATTTATGCATGTATGTGTGTTTTTATAACTATGGCGGCAACAAAATTGCAAGTTAAAATCCAATTAGAAATTGAGATTTCTTACACCCACACAGTGACGTGAACCAAATGCGTTGAGTGTTAGGGTTTGCGTTCAATCTGCGGCAGGGACAGCGGCCGGGGAGAGGCGCTAAACTAAATTGAATGGGTGTCAGAAGAACTGTTGCACAGAGTCTGCGGATGAATGAATGACTTAAAGCTGGCATACAAAAAGCATACACATCCGTACGTACATACATATGTATGTGTGTATTTTAGTTTTTTTGTCCGCTTGCAACGTCAACAATTAACGCCGGCGACCGCGTGGGCATTGCAAGTCAACTTTGGCAGTTGACAATAACAACAAAAGCAACCAAAGGCGGAAAGCAAAAGAAATTTGGTGAATTGTGCAACGAGTTGTGTTTGCCTGAGCTACAAAATACGAGCGCACATTTTATGAAGAAAAACAAAAACAATTAAACCAAAAGCGAAAAAGCCAGAAAACGTAAAACGTAAAACGAAAGCAAAAAAGTGAAAAAATCAAATAAAAATTAAGAAATTACAATAAAAAAGTGCTTACCGGTGTCGGCGTGTCATAAAAGTTGACAGGCACCAAACGCTTGTCTGTCCGTCCGCCTGCTTTTGTTCTCCTTCTTCTTCGAGTGTGTGTGCGTGCGTGCGTGCGTGTAGGTGTCCCCGGTGCTGATTTGTTGTGGGTGTTGCAGGCAAGCGGTTCAATAATTTGCGGTTTGCTTGCCTTTTTGCTGGCGACCACCGCTAGCGCCGACGAATTAGGAGGGTTACAAGCACCAGTTCGAGCGTTTTAACAACTTTTGCGTTCAGAAATTTTTTTTTATTGGGATTTTTCACTTTTTTCTTTTAATTGATCAATTGCGCGACTTTTTAATGCCACAAATGGTATTCGGTGTTGTGGCGTGATGTGTGTCAACGATGCGCACTGTTTTGCACTTGACAATTTTTTAGGATTTTTTTACACTTCTAACGGGTATATTTGCTCACAGTTTTGGGTTTTAAAATTTTAAACAACACATAAAAGGCGTATTTGCTGCACTTGAAGTTGGCTTTTTTTCAAAATTTTAACCGGTTTAATCGAGAACTATTTTTAGCACTTGAAGCTTTTTTCTAAATACATAGTAAAATTTTAAACTTTTAATTTTTTTCACAAATTCCTTTACACAATTTGAAATTCGCTGAAAATTGTTTGAGATGAACATACAACTAGGAAAGCAATTGAAATAAAAAAATAAAAAATAAAAATAAAATATTTCTTACAAAATACATTAAAAAAAAAATTAATTAAATTTAACATAAAGATCATGTTTTAAGGTCAAAATAGAGTGAAAGGTCAAAATAAATTTTAAGGGAATTTACCAAGAGGGAATTAATGAAACAAATGGAATACAAAATTAAAATGAATGGTAAATTAAAAAAATAAATAAATTTTCAAAATATAAAATGAGTTTTCAAAAATTTTTGGGATATTCATTTCTGGTTATTATTATTCTCTTGTATATTTTGGTGTTAGTAAACTGAGTAAAAAATATAATCACATAACCAGGCAACCTGAAACCAGGCAGGTGTTAATACCTCAATTGTGTTATTTTGATGTGATGAAATTTTCAAAAGAAATATATCGAGCCCTAACCGCCAAAATAACGTAAGCGACATTTTTTTCAAAATTTTCTTTTTGATGCAGAAATATTCCTCGATTATCTAGATACATTTCTGCATCAAAAAGAAAATTTTGAAATAAATGTCGCTTACGTTATTTTGGCAGTTAGGGCTCGATATATTTATTAAAATGTAAATTTTAAAGTGACAAATCAATAAATTTGAATAACATATTACAAAGAATTCGGAAGATAAAATAAAAAATTAAAAAAGCTGAAAATACGGAGTTTAAACGACTTAAGGTCAACATTTTTTTTATAATAAATATATACGTAATAAGATAATAAAATTACAAGAAAAGGGATTTTAAAAATTTAACTTAATTTAAAAGTCAAGAATACATAAATTAAAAAAAGAAATTTTTTAACTAAAATTGAAATCAAAAAAATCAAGCGAAAATTACAAATTTGAAAACGAAATTTTTCCTTTTTAAGACTGCAATAAATGAAAATCCATGCATAATTAACAAAATATTTTCTTAAAATATTTCTTAAAATCTTTTTTGTACAATTAGCTAATAACATACATATATTAAACGTGTAATGCTGGAAACTCGAAGATCGAAAATATTTCTCATACCAATTTTTGGCAGTTCATAAAAAGTTTCGAGGTTTTCTTGCGTTTTGATACTTTTTCTATTTGGATGTCTTAAGATGCCAAAAGTTTATTCCGTGCGAAGCAAAACAAAAATAAAATGGAAAAATCTTTTTGATTTTTTTTTTGCTTCATAATTTTTGGCAATATTTGTTCACATGGAAATCGCGATAAGGACGAACATTTTCAAATTGAAACAAATGCATATAAAAAGAATGTAAGTTTACTTTTAAGGTAGTTTTTTTTTATTTTTGCAATTTTAATTTTTATTAATTATTTTTCATCTTACTTCATAACCAGTATTTTAGTTTTTAAATTCTAACATAACTAAATTTGTTTCTTAGTTATGACAGAATTGTGAAAATTTAAGTGTCAAAACTGTCATATCTAAAAACAAACAAATTTTTAAAAATATAGCCACGATGAATTTAAGTACACAGTAATTCAGTATAAAAATCATACAGTTTCGAATAGTTTTTATAACCTGTTTTATGTTTTTCCCACAAAATTTGTACACATTTTTTTTTTAATTTTTCAAAATTTTTCACTTCACAAATCACGATGACCTGAAATCAATCACAAATATTTGTTCGCAATCGCGTTGCCACCTGTTTTACACTCAAACTCAAGTGACGTGCGATGCGCGAAACCGAAGACAATTCAATGCTGGGCTGCGCGCCGAAAGGTACGCACAGCCGACAACAATGCGACGGCGCCGCAAAAGTCGGTCGCGCGCAACAAAATACCCCAGTTTAGACACGCAAACGCAATGCGGACTGAAACGGGAAAATCGCAAAAACAACAACGGCGTCTACAAGATAAGCGTCGTGTCGTAAAGCGTTTTTCCAGCACGAAATGCACGCAGCAGTGCCCATGGATTTATTTTAATTAATTTATTAGAGAAAACGCAGGCAAAACGATCAAACATGCGGCCATAACGTACGTGTGTGTTAGTGCGTGCGTTGATATGTTTTTGCCAGCATCCACGCCGACAGCATTGCCACGGCCACCGTTTTCGATGGGTTTTCCAGCAGCTTGAGCTTGCTTGCGTGCGTGCAGTTCCATCGCTTCATCAATTTCGATGCAATTAATTTTCTTTTGATTAATTCAAACATTTTCTCATTTCAATTTTAATAAGCGCTTTTAGCAAAACGAAGCAAAGAATTAGCACACAAAAGGGGGAAAAAGGCAAGAAAAAAACACAGAAAATAGTGGAAACCAGCAAACGATCGATTTGCCAACCGTTTTGGGCCAACACGCGCGCGCTCTCACCTCACTGCGGCTAACATGCAAGCCGTCGTTGACTACTTTCTGCTGGCTGCTTTTGCGCTATTTCTTCTTTTGCTTCTTCTGCTTCTACGATTTATTCTTCTTCGCTTTAGCTGTTTCTGTCACTGTTTCGTTTTTGATTTTTATTTCTTTTTCCTTTTTGTTTTCACAGGCAAATCAACATAAAATGCAGATACTTCTTCAGATAAAATCCAATTCACCGATGAACGACATCTACTCCGCGCAACCGCATTCCCTAGCCGTTCGACAGTTACTGAGCTGCTTTGACCGTAAACTGTTGCGACGCTGAGCGTTGTAGCTTTTGGTTGGATGGTTGTTTGTTTTGTGAGTTGGTTGGTTGGCGCTCAGCGTCAGTGGCCCCCATTAAGCGGAGCCGCCAGCCAGCTAGTATAGGCGCGCTCTTTTAGCCAACAAAGCGCCTCGATTCGACTCGGCCAGGCAGCCAGCTAAGCAGCCCAGTAGTTGAGTGAGCAGACAGTCATTTTGGCACTGCTTGCGCACACTTTCATCCGATTATGCTTTGTGTTTAATCTTTAGCGCGCTCTACGCCTCATACACAAGCTACATCTCTCTACTTATAGCCAGCTACACACAATCACATATCCATAAATGGCTGGCAAGTGCCGATAAGTGGTTGGATATCTCTGCTTTTGTGTACACAATGAGCTGGCTGTAAATGAGCCAGTCAGTCAGTTAATCAGTCGCACAGGCAGTCAGACGCCCCCCGACCAGCCAGCCAGCAATCTATTACATCCATCAAACACTCAGCAATCAGTCAGCCATTCAGCGCGATTTCGTGTTTTCCGTTTCGCAGTTAATTATCTTTCTGCTTTGCGTTCACGTTCTGGCCATTTTAAGTATATAATTTCGTTTTTTTTTTTTGTGCTGTGCTTTATTGTTTCTGTGCGCTCACTTCGCTACAGTTTTTCCATGTAGTTAGTACAATTTTTCACGCTGTAGAGATGGTGAGGAGTAACGAAACGTAGGGTTGCTTGTTTCTGCTGCGACGTTGTGTGATCGAACACCAGTTAGCAAAGCTTTTCACTTCTCTTTACGCGCTCAGCAGCTCATCGGGAGTTGGCTCAGAGATGAAGTGAAGCCTTGCTTCGTGCTCTCTAATATAAAGTTTTAACTCTCCATTCTGGGTTTAAACGGTTTCAATAAAATATCTCGTTATACGCTGGCTAATGCGCTGGAAAGCTTTTTGCTGGCAACAGTTTTTCATTCGCTTCTCACGTACTCTCGTTTTGTAGTCTACATAATCGAAAACTCCACAAAGCAAAGTTTCGAATTTTGACTGTTTTCAACTTATCGTTCTAAACTCATTCTCATTGTTCATTTCAGTTTATTCTAACTCTCTTCTGCCACTTCCGCCGAACTTCTCTTCGATAATCAATCTCTTTGCAACTGTTCTTTTTTCTCTTTTATTCTTCAAAGGCCTCCACTTCACTAGTTTGGCATAACAAGTGTGCTACCAAGTCAATGGCTTGGCAGATGAATTTAGTTAATGCTCGCCGAACTAACAGACAATTGAAACGTATTGATAGAAGTTCGCAAAAAACACCCGACATAAAGATCATCGCCAAACCGTTATCAGATCGATCTCGCTCCTCATAAAAATGAGGAAGAAAGATCGATTAGCATTCGCGAAGAGAAAAAGCTTGAAAGGACCCCGGCAGACCTCAAGGCGAGCAGCGCAATTGCCTTCGCATACCCAAGAAAGAACTCGATCTAATGAACACCTAAGGCGATTGGCCGGCCAGTTCTAAATTGTGCTGCATCTGTGCAACGCAGTTTACGATGCTTCAGACCTTTCAGAACAACGTACTTGGGATTGACACGTAATCAAAATGTCGGCTGATCATCATTTACAGCGGGACGCAATTCATCATGCGTGATAAACAGTTCTGTTGAGATGCTAGCAATGGATAATTTTTTGATCCGAGCCTCCTCCCAGGCACGTCAGAAGGCATCTCAACGACAGCCAATCAATAACTTGATCAGCTGCTGCCCCATAAATACCGTCATCGGAGACCAACCATCACCCTTCGCAAACGAAAGGCCGAGTTGCTTTAGCCAACATTGTTGTGGATATTGTGATGGACTCATCATAGTAAGAAGAGCTGTCCTGTTCGATACGGGCAGTCATCGACATAGTAGTCGCGTTGGAGTCGCTCGACAACATAGGGCCACTGTAAAGACAACGAGAATTCACGCTAGGGCGGACCACAGTCCGATGTCTATTTGGAAACTCTAAATTCAAACTATCTTATAATATAATAACTGTTTCTACTATAGGGACAGGTTCTAAGCAGCATATGTAATTTAAGATCAATATCAACTGCCCTTGAAGCTCATTAATGACACGAGAAAGAAGGAAGTCCTGCAATTATGGGCATAGGGAGGAAGGCCTTGGTTTTAGTCTTTGCTTTTTTGAC
The DNA here is from genome assembly GCF_013731165.1 of Rhagoletis pomonella. Classification (NCBI taxonomy): domain Eukaryota; kingdom Metazoa; phylum Arthropoda; class Insecta; order Diptera; family Tephritidae; genus Rhagoletis; species Rhagoletis pomonella. Next base: position 1,636,244 of record NW_023458567.1, on the reverse strand, counting down.
TGATTATTTTCTAATTTGGACTTAATCTGAACCGGATGTAGATCAAATACATTCCCAGGTGACCAAGACGAGGTTTTTTCGACTCGGCGAAGTGGAGAAGACATACGAATAAGAGCTAAGCGAATGGTGTCAAACAAAATGAGACTAAGGAAACTTAAACATACGCTATTCTTCCACAAAGGTTGGCAACTATTAAATAATTTAAAAACTAAATAAATTAAATGATACAAATACTTAGTTAAGACAACTTTCGAAACGGAAAACACACAAAAACTTATTTCCAAACATTTTTTTATGTAGGGTTGCCATCTTCTAGCCGCAAAAAAAATGTATCCTTAAAATCGTTAAAAACATTTACCTGCATATAAAGCATTACCTGCATAAAAGTAGTTTACGACATGTAAATCTAGTAAGATTTTTTAACAGAGTTGTTAACTTAAAAAAAATAATTTTTGTATTATAAGACCAAAAAGGCGGTTCGCGATAAATTTGTTGCACTATTCATAATTTTTTCTACCATGCGAGTGCAATTATTTTTACAGTGGGAGCGAAAACACGAATTTTAATTAAAAAAACCGAATATTTTTTCAATTTTTTTTCTTCAGCATAGTTAACCACTTGTGTTTTATTCAACAAAACCTCACCTGCAAAAATGGTAAAATAAAAAATCTGAACTATTTTCCTTACTTATCCTCTCAGCACTCAAAACGATTTCCGGCGCTGCCAAAATGCACACACGTGAAAATAATCTACACGTCCTACTCGCTTATTTTGTTTTTGTTGCTATTATTTTTTGCACACTACTCATTATGCACTCGCGGCGCATAGCCTGAGGCTTATTTAAAAATGTGTTGCCAAAATGCAATGACCAGGTAGCAGAAATGCAGGCAAACCGCAAAAGCAGCGAGCATACAGTGCAGCGGCAAATGGGAACGGAAACGGAAACGGAAGCGGAAGCGCGTACTAAGCGAGAATGGCTACGAAAATGACTTTGATGCGGCAGGTAAGTGAATGCAACGTAGCACCCTCGGGAGGCGGCTGGAGTTGCGCGAGGAGAGTAAACGCTAAATGTGCATTCATTTGCCAAACTTGTCTAAGCCGCTAATGCCTAAGCGCACCTGCACACAAGCGCACACCTGCACAAACACACACATAAATATTTATTAGAATTTGCGGCAGCTGAACAAAGTTAAATGCCTACTAAAGCGCTTTGTGTGAATTGCGATTGCGAAATTTGTGATTCTATCGCTTGGATTATGCAAGCTTTGCATTAGTTGCAGTTTCGGTTGAGGCCGTGGTTGAGGCGAGGTGAGGTGAGGTGGGGGGAAAATGGTGTTGCGGCTGCTGCTTAACTGATTGCCGATTGATGGCGTTGCTAATTGCTGGCATTTTGCCGGTAAACGAGTCACTCACACACATACATACATAAGTACATACAAATATACGCAATAGTGCACAACCGAAAGCACAGGTGTTTGAGCGTTTAATTCAGAAAAAAAGAAGTCAAAAATTGCTGCTCAAAGCAAACGTAGTGCCAGTGGCCAGTGCCATAAGTGGTTGTGGCATTCCACTTGATCAAAAATTTTTCGCTCGATTGCTAATTGTGGCCATTAATGGCAATAAGGATTAAAAAGAAAATAAACTGTTGCATTCAACGTCAGCTTATGAGATGAAAGAAGATTAGTAAATTTTAGGCAACGGTTGCTCAACAGAGTACAACTGGCAGACTTTCTGGGCTGACATTGGGCCTGAAAGATGCTTTAAGTTATAATCTGATGGATGGCAGGGACAAAAGTTGTCTGTTCAATTTGTCTCAGTGCAAAGCCGAATGTCCTCTCGGCCTAAATTAGGGCGGCTTTTAGATAGCTCCCCTGAAAAAAGGAAGTTGGTCTGCTCTGGCTGCTCTACAAAGTGTTTTTAAAGTTTTTTTTTCCTTTTTTAGCTACTCTAATTTTTTTGGTGGATTGTATGCTTCTGTGTTAGTGACATGTACCTCATTTTTAGATAAACAGCTATATGTATTGGTCTATCTCTTTATGACTCCCATTGCGTTTAGGCTAGCGAGTAAATTACAGAAAAGTTTCAAGGTAAAATTTAATTTAAATTTAAAAAGGGGCCATAAATATTGCATTTCCGAACAGCACATATATTTTTGGCATTAATAAACTGCGTATAAATTTTGACTTTAGAAAAACTGCATACATTTTTTTAATTAAGAGCTGGATGTAAATGTTTAGCCTTTCGAAAGCTGGACATAAAAGTTGGGCATTGAGTTTTGATCATTTAGAAACGGACATATCAATTTTTAGTAATTTGAAAACCGGACATAAAAATTGAACATACATTTACGACCATTTGAGAACTGTACATACATTTTTAATTAATAATAAATCGACCCAAAGTTTAAACCATTCCAAAACTGGATATAAAAGCTGGAGTTTTTTTTGATCATTTGAATATGGTTAATATGTAAATTTTTTGGTTATTAAAAAATTTTACATTCAAATTGGACATTAATTTTTTACCATTTAAAAACTCTATATAAAGTTTTGATCAATTAAAAACGGTACACAAACTTTAATAAGAAAACTGAACATAAAGTTTGGATATTAAATTTGTATCTTTGAAAACGATAGATATATACATTTTTGGTAATTTAAAAACTGGACATAAAAATTGGACATAAGTTTTTGGTAATTTAAAAACTGTATATTAATTTTTGATCAATTATAACTGGAAATAAAAGTTGGGCTTTACATTTTCATCATTACAAGCGCTAGATACATACATATAGTATAAATTTTAAGCAATTCAAAAACTAGAAATTGAATACGAACTTTTAAGGTTTAACTTATGTACATTTTTGGATATAAAAAAATTAATAGAAATTTTCGGTCATTGAAAAACGGGACATAAAATTTGGCATTTCATTTTGCCATTTAAGAATTGTATACAAACGTTTGGTGAATTAAAAATTAGACATCCTTTTTCAGCAATTTGAATTCTGAATACTACCGCGGGCGCCGTGGGTCCCGAAACCTATCACTGAGATATATCTCAAATTAATTTCAAATAGTAAAATAAATAGTGAAAGAGCTGACATCTTCCGTTAATTATAATTTTTTGCTTTTCTGCTTGTTTTGATCTCAATAAAATATAAACAAGTGCGTATTTCAAAAAAAAACATTTTTAAGGCAGTTTTATTTTTGAATATGCGGGGGTTGCTGGTTTTATCGGGAGCGTCGGGAAAGGATTTCGGCCCCGCCTTGCCGACACAGCTTTTAAATACCTTCCCGATGGCGCACACTCCGGCTATTTTAAAATCAGTACCGTAGGTGCCGCGAGTCCCGATAACCCGCGCCCATCTCTGCTGTACATATAAATTGTGCATACATTTTTGACCAGTTAAGAAATGTAAATAAAAAGCTTTAAACAAATGGCCTTTAGAAATTCCCAAAATACGCTAACTACTTTAATTCGCATACATATGTACATTTGTATTTTTTCCACTCACCCAATCTGGTGTCATTCTTTTTGCGTACACGCAGGCAAATTGTGCAGGATTTTATGCACTGCAAGAGGAATGATTAGCAAAAATTAAACCAAAATCATTAATAACTTTCCATCAAATCATTAACACAACTCACCTCATAGATGTGACGTATAATTTCCGCATACGAGATATTCTCCAAGGTCAGACCGTTGACCTCGAGTATCTCATCGCCCACTTCCAGATTATCGCGATCGGGCGGTGAGCCGTACAGCTTAATTTTGCCCTCAACATTTTTCACCAAAATAATTACGTAGCCCGATAGCTCGACAACTTGTTGCTGCAAAGAAAAGAAACAAGAGAGTGGAGAAAAGATTAGTATTTAGATACAGAAGCGACAAAGTGTGCGTGGGAGTATTTAGTTAAACAAATTTTATTAGTAATTCAAAGATTTGTAAAGCAGGCAAGGGAGTTGTTTGTGTTTGCTGGCATTTTAAGGTAGACAACAGGTCGTATACGCAACCAAAGCTTTGCTTGGCAAATACGAATTTACGGTTACGTCTGCCTGCCTGCCTGGCTGCCTGGCTGTTCAAATTGCAGCTAAGTCCCTCTTTTAGGCGTTCGTAATTAAACCATAAACTACTTAATGGGCATGTGTGCGGCAACAACAACTAGCATAAATCTGTAAGGCATGGAGGTACATATGCATGTATGCATGTATGTGCCTGTGCTTATGTGTGCTCACATGTTGGTGCGTCTCTAATAAACTTTGCCGAAAATTAATCTTATTTACATTACATACATATAACCGCAATTAAACGCCCATGCGCCAACACGCATGACAGCAAACGCACACACATACATATACATACATATACAGCATTTAAGTATGTATGTATATGAAAATAGTATTCGTGGTCGTACACGTGCCTCTGCTAAGTTTATAGCTCTCGACACCAACTATTCGCCCGCCTCGCCTGCTGTAAGGCTTTGTTGTGCTGCTGGTCTGAGTTGCCTGACAGCTCGAATTTATGGTAAAAATTAACAGTTTTCTTAATTACAACAAATTACTGTCATATCCTTTGTCATTATGCCGTTTACTTTTGCCACTTCAAAAACATTAAACAGCGCTGACAGCAAATGGGGAAAGTGAAAGCAAACGAGTCAAGAAAACCGACAAGCAGCCAGCCAGAGAAGCAGCAGAGCAGCAGTTTTGGACCAAAAAAAAAAACGAAAAAAATGAAGGCATAAAATTGCAATTCGACAAAGGTTGGGGCTGGACACTTGCTTTTGAGACTGTCCCTTCAGTCGGGGAACATTCTGGTAAACAATGCAATGCGAGTGTTTGTGTGTTTTGCTGCCCGCCACTGTAGTTGCCGACAGTTGAAAGTAACACTAATTGCCTGCTGCGGCAACTAGGACAGCATCGTCGACGCTGTTGGGGCAATTAGCAATACCTGACTGCGTTCCAGCCAAGAGCAACAATAACAACATGGAAGTGGGCACCGAACAAGTGCTGTGGTAATAAACATCAACTGCCACCTGGTCTGCCGCAAAAGTGAAATTAAAAGCAACCAATAGAAGTCTGGGATAGAAGTAAAGAGCCAATCAAAAAAGTGGAAAAAGGAGCAGCAAGTAGTGGGAATAGAGTGATAGCAAATATGGCAACACTAATGATAGTAAGCAAAAACGGTGCCAACTGGCAGCCGCATTAGTTTTACTTATTGTTTGATTATTCAAAAGGTAAAGTAAGTAAGGTTAGTAAAATTATCATTTTTGGGCAGAAATAATGCTTAAGTGTGCCAGTTGTTAGTTGGCAAGTTCAAATAAATTTTTTTTTTGTGTAAACACTTCATTTCATACACATAATATAATTGTTAATAAAAAAATATATATTTGCTTTGCTTTAGTTTTTTTTTTTTTTGTAGGTGGCAACTCCACTCCAATTTTTCGTAAAAAATTCTTTAATTCAGCTTTATCTCATTGCAAAATATAGATAGATATAGATATTTGTACACATATAATTAACTTTTCATATATATATGGCAACCTCTAATTCAAAAATATTTTGAAAATAAAACTTCCAATGCTCTCTTTTTCTAATAAAATTCCCTATCTTTTGTCAATAATTGGGATTTTGAAAGACCAGGAGCACCTTTTTTAAGAAGCTTTTAAAAAGAATTTAACTTATGACCTGGACGTAGGTGAATACCATTAATTTTGAAAATTTTGCAAAATCAGTCGAACCGTTCTCAAGATTAACTCTTACGAAACAGGCAGTTCAAAACGTACCATCAGTAAAGAAGTAAAGTCTAAAAAAATCATTTATTCCTAAATAGCTTTAAAAAAAATAATGCTATTAGTTTGTGAACCGAGCTGCGGGACAACTGCCTGTGTGACAAGTCGACATGGAATCAGTAGACTATGGAATGTAAGCTTTGTACTTTGTCGATTCTTCATAAGCTTATTTTAAGTCGTTTCGAAATTTTGAGATGTAAAAAACGAAGGCTTTGAAAACGAACTAATTTTCTCTCCAACGCAAATCCGTTTCTTAAATGTGTCTCATAAATCGTTTGACGTCTACTCAATTGTTGTTGTTGTAGTTTTGGTAATCGTGTGTGTCCGGTGTCATCATCATCTGCTGACTCTACGTGTCTTAAACCAAGGATGCGTGCATCGTATTGTGAATTCAGCACCAGTGGCTTTAATAGGATTTCTCGATTGGGAAGCGTATATGAAGAATTGGCTTAGGTCTATCAGGAGAAATAGTGAAAAGGTGCCACGAATCGCCACCATTCGTTTAGTCCTAAATATATGTAGGTGCATTCTTATGATTTATTCTTGAGAGACTGAGTGCTATTGGGCTAACCAACTACAAGTGAAGTTGCTGTCGTATACTTTCAAGTTTTATTTACCCATGACTCGCGTCTGCCGTCTGCGATATCCAAGTTTATCTTCGTTTCGTAATTTATTACAGCCTGCTACACTCCCGCGGCCTTAGAATAGTTAACTCTTGAGTTCGAGTTAGCTTTCCTTTGTGCAAGTACATCTTTCTGTTAAATCTTTCGATTGTCAATCCTCGCATCGATGAGCTAATAGGCCATATGGGAAATGAAGTTAATAGAAAAAGGCGTGGCGTAACTCTCGTTCCGAAGACCATCCTTTTAGGACAACAATTACGACCCAAGTTTTGTGAGGAAGTATTCAGTGATTATTGCGCAAACTGAAAGAGTTTAGTGTCATTTACATCATCCATCAGTCCATCTATGCATCGACATAAAAAGCATTGCCAAATTCTAATTCAACAGAGATAAAAGTAGCTAAAAAGCCATTAAAATGGCAATTAATCTTTCAGCTGCGCCAAATGAGTGAAACAAACCCATTTCGGCAGCGGAAATGCCAGCATAGGCGTCGGTGAGGTAGCTGTCTGTTGCAGGCGCAAAGAATAATGATCGGTTGGTGGAGGAGAAAGGTCAACTCAAACAGAAAATAGAGGTGGTGCTGGACAGAAAAGTTTGTATAGAAAGATACTATCTAAGAGCACTATTTGCGAATGAGGTGAGCGAAAAGAGATAAACAGAGGCTAGAAAACACAAGCACCAACAACTAAGGCGATAAATTTTACAAAAAATCAGAATTAATATGAAAATCAGCGCTACGACAAGAAGGAAGCCCTTACAAGAACAGCTAATTTAAAAAAGTGCAACAAAAACACTGCACTCAGCACAATGGAAGGTGGAAAATGCTAAGCAGTGCAGAAAATAAAACGCCGCCCTTAGTAAAAAGGAAAAACGGCGCTTAAAATGGCCTAAAAGCTTGCCAAGTGGCAGAAAAGTAGGTGCTCAACAACAAAAGCAAATCACTTCACCTGAAACAGTAACAGCAATAGCAAAAACAACTAAAGTAAGCGCGCTCAGCCACAGCGTTGGCGTGCAACAATTGTTGCTGCAACAAAAAAAAAAAAAATAAAAATCGCTGTGGCGCACAACAAAAAACAATACAAAGTGACGAACGATAGCTGGCAGGCGGGCAGGCAGGCAGGCAGGCAAGGTGAGGCGCGAGCGATGATGAGAAGGTGAGGTGGTGGCGAGTTCTCAAGCTGAAGAGGAGGTGAAAATTCAACGCGCAACTGAGCTTAGTGCAATCAAGACGAGCGCTGGCAAGTTTTCGCTGTGGGAGTGGAGCCAACAACAATAGTAATGCACACATGAATAGCCCACGGCGCTGACTGGTTGTGGGTTTTTGTGAGCGCTGCTGATAAACGAAGCTTTTGTGCATGTAAAAGTCAACCAGTCTAGCAGTCTAGCAGTCTAACAGTCCGTCATCCAGCCAAGCAGCCAGCTGGCGGCGTGCCAACCACTTTTCAAGCATGGCGCTTATCCTCACCACCGAGCAGGCTATAGGATATACCGACTAGTATTGAAAGTCGCCACAGCAACATCAACATGAATTGCAACCGTTGTGCAATCAAACAAATGCAGCCGTCAGCAGGCAGCAGGCACGAGGCATCAAAGAGCAACACACTGACAGAGATGGTGGAGTGGTCGGGCCGACACCTTCACTTTGCACTAAATGTTTATCCACTCACTCAGTCAGTGGCCGCTGCACAGTGGAAGAGCCCGATGTAAAATTTGGCAAAAAGTATCAATTGTACTCCGATTTTACTGTAATTTGTTAGCTGTGGTATTTTAGCTTAGTAATGAAAAAAAATTAAAAGTTTCAAACTGCCACGCCCACTACTCTAGGGGCGGAGGTGATAAACGTTATGCGATTCTAATGAAATTCGGTTTGTGCGTATGTATCTCAGAAAAACTAAAATCGGAAATATTGTCTAAATCGGCCCCCTGACACGGCCACCAGTCATACAAAAGCCAAATTTAATTAGAATCGGATGGAATCTACATACAATACCTTCACTTTAGTATAGTGGGCAAGGAAATTCGCCAATCTATGCCACTTTTTATGCTTCTTCATTCACAAGCAAAGGTACAACATGGAAAATTTCAGTGAAATCGGATCTCAATTTCTACCTTTTTCAACAGCTTATATGGGGTCCTGCCAATGTGAAGCGCCCAGTCTTCGAAAGATAAACACAAGGCTCGCAGGTTCTAGCTTTTCAAAAGTTTAGCCAGGGTTTAATGAACATTTTGATCCCAGCGGCACCTTGTCAGCTGTAAAAGGACTAGGGAAGATTATGAAACCCCTTTGCATACTACATATTGAACTTGGAATTAGGGATGAGAGCAAACCCAACAAACAAAAGTGATCCGTGAAATTCCTGTTCAAATTATTACGCTCTAAAAAGTGCATGTAAAACTACTACTGAAAAGTGTTTATTTCTCAACCAGAATCTGTGTAAATATACGCACAAGTTGTTCAAGATTTGGCTTTAAACATGAGATATTTAAAATATACACATGAAATGTTTAAAATTGCAAAAAATTTTGAAAGTAAAAATAGATTTTTTACTAATAATAAGCATGAAGTGCTCATATTTACTCAATCTTAAACATTTTATGTGTAAATTTGCTCAACGCGACGAATTTGGTATGTAAAAGTAAGCAGCCATATTAGGAGAGGAAACAGGCTACCTCTCTTTATATGCCCAAACATGTTTTCGAGAAAATTTTAAACATTTTATGTGTAAACTGTGAAATTTTGAACAATAAATGTTTACAATTCAAAAAACAAATTTGAAATTTGTCCTACGTAACACACATGATAAATCAAAGTAAACAAGCAGTGTTTAATTTAATTAACACGGTGTGTAGAGGAAACCTATCTTAATATGCGCAAATTTAAACAAAAATTTTTTAGAGGGTACGTAAAATTTATATTCATAAAACACCGATATTAAGTGCCCTTTGAATAACACTGGTGCTATTTTTCTCCGAAAAAAGCCTTAGATCCTATTAGTAGGCATGTCTAGAGCAGTGTTGCCGCGCATAATTTTTAGTGTTAGCCAAATTCCTTTAAAAAAAGGGCTAAAAAAGAGATAAAAAAAGTCGTTGTGGCTAAAAATGGTAGCTCAAATTTTTTACTTACATATACATATATAAGTATACACGTAAACATTATAAGTAATGGTATATAAAAACAATGAACTTTGGAAAAAAGCTAATATTTTATCCAACCAAAAACCTTATTGTATAAAAGGGGAAATATACGACACCAGCTTGCTGGTTCCATCAAGTGATTGTACCATCATGCTCGAAGCATATAACTTACCAGCATGCTGGTACAATATTTATTTCTTTACAAATGAGGTCGAGGAAAGATCGAAATGATTAGAGCCGAAATTTCATAATTTTTCTAGCATTTTGTTAAACAATGTTTTTTTCTTTTTAATTCACAATCGCAATATCGTGAACTTAATCTTCCACAAACACGGCTTTCACTCATATAGTGCAAGAAATTTCCGCCAAAATATTTATTGCTTAGAAAATTCAGCTAATTTCACCATTCACGACACCAGCATGCTGGTACAATCATAAAATTTTCAAATAGTTTTGAAGTCGCACCAGCGGCTGGTTCAATCACACCACAGGAACATACACGTTCGATCGACTTGATGGGCCATTTAACATATTAAGCATAATAATTAAGCATTAAGCCGTAAACTTATCTATTTTAAACTATAGTTGAATCGTTAATAGATAGTTAACAGCCCTAACACTTTTACGGTATGTATGTATAAAAACGTAAGGAAGATACAATACATATGTATATGTATATATGTCTTTCTTAGTTTAAGAATTCATCTCTTACATAAATGAAAAAAAAAATTAGATCAAATTAAGCATATGCAAATTTTCCATGCCAAGTATGAATAAATTCTAAAAAGGGCTAGGGGCAATTTTAAATTTATGTGACCAAAAAAAGTAAGTGGTAGCTAAATCTAGCCACCAAAGGGCTAAAACGGCAACACTGGTCTAGAGTCTAGCCAAGACATTTCGAAACTTGGACTTTCAGCCACTCTCAGACCACTGTGCGCCGCGTACTTGCAAATCACTGCAGGCAGTGCATGCCCCACCTCCTTCGAAATCCTTAGACGAAAATCAACGTCATTGTTGCCTGCATGTTGCACGTTGTTGTCACACGGTAGGTGTCGCTGTTGATTGCTGCCTTCTAACTCGTGTGTCCGCCACTCCAGCGCTAACAATGCGCAATGTTTTGGGCTTTAAGGCAAACCAGTGCTGTTGCGATTGCACTTGTTGTTCTTTACACTATTGTTACATGCCATTTGTGTCATTCGTAATAGCTGTTGCTTTTGTTTTAATAGTTTTTTTTTTGTGTGTGTGTGGTTGTTGCTGCGATTGTTGTTGCACTAGGTCTTTATCACTGCATTGTGTGCATTGAAGCGTCGTCCTTGATGCCCATTGTTTTCTAGGTTGTCGCCGCACAGTTTTGTTTGTCTACTTGCCTATGCGGCACGATGATGCGAGCGTATGGCGGGCGCATGGGCGACGGACGTGCAAATGGCACTGAGCTGAAGGCTGTTACAATTGTTAGCCCCTTGTATTTGTGTGTGCGAGTGTGCCTTTATCCTCCGACATGGCCGAGCCACTTCTATGTCCGACTCCACACTGCAGTCGGCGCCGCCCACTTTATTGGTGTCAACAACGCAAGCAACGCGCGTCCATTCAGCCTACTGACATACAAGTTGACTCGATGACACTTTTCCCTCTGTTGATTTGTGCTCGCACTTGGTTTTATGGCCTTAGCGCAAGGATCTCTGCACCGCTTTTGCAAAATTTGCCGAAAAACTCACAAAAATCGACGAGTAAATAAATTTGATTCCCCTCCACCACTCCTCACTCCCTCGTCACGGTTTTTAGTTTGCTGTTGATTCTAATAGTTCAGAGGTACCGTTGCCGTTGCGGTTTGACACTCTGTGGTGTGTGTGGTTTTCAGGTTAATAAATCTTGCGGATGGTCGGAGTTCATTCGTGGAAGAGAAAAGTGAAAGCAGACAAGGCTACATAGCTTTGTAAACAGGTGTTGGAATGATAAAGGGTTATGTTGAGCAGCATGGAACCGTTAAAAGTTCAGAGATAGGTAAACTTTACGGCAAAAGAATATACAAGCTACTTTGGACATATAACAGGAGGAACGTGAGAATGGGCCAAGCCAGACAAGAATATGCGTACCATGACACTCTCTTGCTCAGCACTTCCCCTAGTTGTTGATCACTCAGAATGCAATAAAGGTCCAAGAGTTCACAACATCTAAATTAGAATGTGTCAAACAGATGGCAGATTTATTTCTTCAACAACACAGTGTCGGGCTGTAAGGGATCTCGAAATATAATTGTGTTTCAAACCACTGGGAAATAGACGATTGCACAAAGAAAGGCTTGTTGAATCGGGTCCACTACTACTGCAAACTCAACTGACTAAGAACGACGCGTAGATCTGTACGCCCCAAAATAAGGAACTTTGACTGTACCACGAATAACGTATAACACGGAGCGTGCTAAGCCTCGCAAAAGCGCGGGATTACACCACTGGTCACTAGGTTCCCTTCGGCCTACAATCGGCGAACGATTGGCATGAAGCTGGTCGAACCTCTCAAACGTTTTCATAAATTTCTAGCCGAAAGTACCAAGGCGGATTAGGCCAGTTTTAGAGCCAAGATAGAAGATTTTTTTGAGTTAAGGACGCAAAACTAGACCGCATTCAACCCATACTGTACGAGTGACTTTTTTAATTCTAAGAATGCGATGGAAATTTCTGCAGAATCACTTCATCGAAGAGCAAAGCACTAGAGGCGTAGATTAGCACGAATGTAAGGATGTAAGGATGTACATTTTGGATCTCTGTAACAAACTCCTACCACCGCTCTCCTAAAAAAGATCTCATTAGATTGGGAGAGCACAGTAGAATAAACTCAAAGTATTCAAGCCTTCCTGAAGCCTCTGGAGTAGAGGAATACGCTAAAGCGGAAATTAACCACAGTTGAACTAAACCAAACTATTCTGCAGACCTAGCGGAAACCCTTAGACCGCAATGACAAAACGAAGAACTCGAAAAGCTCTCAAAAGTGTTCATGCAATGCTTGCCGATAATGCTAACGAGAGTTAGACTTCTTGCTACCTTGGAAAATGTTTTAAAAAACCGATTAGGCACTTTTCGTACGGGGTCTGGGCAAGCCTTCATCGACTAGGGGGCATCGCTTTTTTGGCATTATGATTCGCGAGGGCAGTCCCCATACCGTAGAAAAAAATCGTGGAGTTAGAAGGCCTACAATAGGGCACAAGTTGTACTCTCCTCGGACCCAGATTATCTCTTGACGGCCCTTCTTGTTGCCAAAGCTTCCTTACCAGTTTGTGGGTTATGACATGACGATGAGCTTCTTCTATTAGCAGCGACTTTTCATGACGCCTTCTTTCAATGCAAAACCAACATCGAGGCAAGGATCAACGGCACACGCATTAGGAAGCAGGACAAGGCCGCTTTAGGAGGTAAAGCGACGCAGGATGTATTCCACTGAATTTTGAAAATTGTTTTACTACCAAAAAAAAAATATAATAAAGTCGGGAGAGTCTAAGAAGTTCATTAAGTTTATTCAAGAGAAAACCCCGTTATTGCTTTTTACATCAACAATCAAATAACACATAAAAGTCACAAAACAATGTGTTACCGAACAAAAAGCCACCACGTGCAAAAAGAAGTAAGGAAACCGAGAATTAAGCAGCAGCAGCACAAAGAAAAAGCAGAGGCATAAAATTGTCACAATTCATGAACAAAATAACAACAACAATTATCTCAATGGGTGTTAAGAGCAAATACGGCCTCCGCAGCGACATTTGGAAGGGAGCAGGAAGCGAATGCTCATACATACATACAGGCACACTCTAGAGCTTCCCTGCAGTGAAATTTTGAGACAAAGCGCTAGTTCCGCCCTACAAATTTCGGAATTATTTATGAACTAGTGCAAAAGGGCTGCAGAGAGGGACAGTTGAAAGTTGCGGTGTGCTAGTTGCGCATGGGAAGAGCCAGTCCTTTTTCAAGCTGTCCCTTTTCAAGCTAGTTCGGCGCTAGTTCTGAACCAGTTTGAATTGCCTAAGGGTTCCTTATGTTTAAGTAAAGGCATGTGCATGTGCGTGCATGTATGGGAATGTGTTTGAATCTGTTTATGTATGTATTAAGTATGTCAGCAGTCATAACCCTGCAGAAAAAAATTATCAATTGATAAAAAATAACCTACTTGTAGTTAGCTTCTTTGCGGGATTTCTATAAAATATATAACCTGTAGTTAGCTACAAAAAGCTAACTTGAAACAAGTGGACAAGTAATGCAGGAGTAAAGCTCGAGATTGTTTTCTTTAAACGCGTTTCTATTTAAATATCTTGCACTTCTCAAATACTTTTTCGAATTGAGGACAAATAAAAGGAAGATCGAAATTTCATATCATCATTTTGAAGTTATGTCTGTCGAAGTTCGAATATGGCACCACCTACAGCAGAATATGGTAACAAATATGAAATGTAATAAAATAAATAAAGTAAATAAAAATAAAAATAAAATATTTTGTTTCGTCGAAGAAAATATACAGATAATAAGTGACTTTTAGCTCCTTCCTAATCAACTTGAAGTTAGCTTATAGTTAGATACATTTCCTGCAGGGAAGTACGCGTACGCGAGCCCAAGCTGTCAACTTCAGTTAATGTTCGAGCGACACACGCGCGAATGCAAAAAAAAAACCAGTACTGCAGCGTTAGAGGGTAAAGAGGAGGGAAAGCGGCGACAAGGTCTGCCGGGTATGAGTGAAATGCGTGATGTGCGGATGGCTGTCTTGCAAGCTGACCAAATTTGAATGGCAATAAATAAATACGCATAAATATTGTCGATGGGGTGCGCCTCACACGCTGGGCGCTGAGCTACTTAACCTACACAACTGTGGACAGCCACTGTTAGCGCTTTCCTTAAACCAGCACTACCCCCATTGTTCATTGTAAGCACTTCATATTACAAATAATTGTCATCTCTGACTGCAGACTTAGCCCTGCAAAAAATTGTGCGACTAATCTCTAAAGAGAGTACTCCGAGATTACTCTCAATCGGGTACAATTGGGCATTAATTAGTCCCAACTAGTCTCATACGGGTACTAATGGAGGTCAATTAGTCTCGACTCAGCCCTTGTGGGTATAATTGGAGATCAATTAGTCCCCAACACATCTCTAACGGGTACTATTAACGATTTAATGATATGTACGCACTTAGTTAATGAAATTTCATGTGCGGCGTTGGCACGCAGAGAGAGTATTCGCCTAACAAAATTGAGCGACCCGGTTCGAATCTCAGCTGGCGAAAATTTTTATTTATATGTTTTAAAAGTGACTAGTCGCTTTTTATACCCTTTCGGGTATAAATGTGAACAATTAGTCTCTTCATAGGACATGCCCGAACAAAAGCGATCAGTTCATTCCATATAAAGAGATCAAAAGTGGTATTAGTCGCATGCTCCTTTGCGATTGCTCCCGGAGTCATCCCGGATTAGTCCTATTTTTTGCAGGGAGTGAACAGCATACACACACACACACACACACACACCTAATTCAACTTGTTATCAAAATGCGTTGCTTTGTTGTCTTTTGTTCTAACGCACTGATGAAGCTTACGCAGCCTGCCTTCCTATAAAAGCAGTCCTACAGCAGAGCGCCTCCTCCCAGCTGCCACATCCGGCATCGTAGATTCTTTGCTTACACAGTGAAATAGTCGTTTGACTTGCGAGCTGGTGCGACGCTGCCGACGTAATCTTCTTCGGTTGAATTGTCTTCGGCAAGTGCGGCCACTACTTTTGTTAGCTTGAAAGGTCCCTTGTGAAAAATGACAGCAATTACACTGAAATTATGCATTGTTGAGCTTATTTTCTCGAGCAACAAAGGCTCAATAAATGAGTGACGACATGAAAGAACGGTAAGGCGAAAACAAGAAGCCGAGGGAGATGAAAGAGGTTTCAAATACTAAGGAGAATTCACTGCTAACCCGAAACGATGCTGGTTGCCAAAGTAAGTAAATTTAATTTGGTTCTTCTACAATTACCACCAAGTAATGAACTCAACGATTGCCACAAAGCCTTTGCGCTAGCTTTAGGCGCATTCAATGTCACTGGCAAACATAGGTCTGCCTTTTGTTGTTTGCCGAGCAGAATAGATGGCAACCGGAAGATGGGCTTTCTAAGAAACTGTCTACCGTTTGGTATATCATTTTTGAATCGAAGCAAGAATTAAGCTACATAAGTATACATGCATACAAACAGACATAAATAAAAGCCATTGTATTTAGTTTAAATGTTGCCGCCGCTTTGCTGAAGCATTGGCCATGAGTTTTATTTTTCTCTCAGCCCTTCAACCCCCAAACTTGCTTACACCCAACACAATGCCTCAGTGGATACGCCACACAAAAGTCTCCGCAATAAAAACCGAGCGCTGACGAGAGTGCACGCCTAAATGTAGGCAACGAAGGCAAAGCCGAACAAGTGACCCAGTGCCACGCGGCGTGAGCGCAAGCCAGACGCACAGAGCAAACCAACGAAAGTGCGTGAGCCATGAAAGTAGGCTCGGACGTGTGCGTGTGATTTCCAACTGTGGCTGTAGTTGTTACTGTTACTTTCAGTTCGAAGCGCTGTCAAGTGACCAGCATCAGCTGTCAAAAGTTAAGCGCTGGTGCACACGAGTTGTGCTAATAGCAGCACTCTAATAATGTCGAGTAACGGTGGTAAGCGGAGCGCTGCGTGCAGGGAGCGCCAAAGTGCCAGAGCACTGAGCGTGTGAGCGCAAAATCGCCGAAAAGACGGCTACTCGCTCGTCGCTGCTTTTGTAGAGTTTTGCACATTTTTTAGTTTTGTTTTGCCGTTTCCCTGCCTCCTGTTCGCTTTCCTTCGTTTCCGCACTTTTTTTTTGTTGCTAACTTTTGCTTTCATTTCATATCAGCCAGCCACCCGCGCTGTCCTCTGCCAAGACATGCGCACTCGCTCGATTCAAGGATGCGAACAAATACGCCGCACTCGTACGTGCCACACACGCTCGTAATTGTTGAACAACAGCGAAAAGCTAGTGGCCGAAAGCAGCGAAAAGCTGGCGTGTGTGTGGCAAATGCAGCCGCCACGGCAGCATACACACAGCTGACAGCGCAGCGGGCGCGAGTTACGGCACAGATCCAGCAGAGAAGCAGACGCCGAGCAGAGTTTTGAAGGCAGCATCGGCTTCGAAAATTGGGTCGTAGCTTTTGGTGACTGCTGCTGCTGATGCTTCGCAAGCAAAATGGCTAATGAATGGCAGAAAAAATTAGCCAACATTTAAGAAGTTTGAAGAAGTTTAAGGAATTGTAAGGGTGCGAAAAAATATTAATAGTTTGGAGAATTATGTGCGAAAATATTTGAACGATATGTGGATTAATTAATTGGAATTAAAAAACAAATAATAGAGCGGAAAACATTTGTAAAAAGTCGAGCTTTGTTCTTCGCTTAAATAAACTGCTTTCAAAGGTGATTCGAAGCCTGCAAAGACCTGGTAAAGTTTCACAGTACTCAGGGACTACTGATTAGGGGAGTCGAAATCTACCTGCCTCGTAAGCAGAATTTGGTCTGATGAACTGGATTATTGGAATTTCAATGTACGATCCACAAGCAGAAAAATTCCGTCCTTGACGAAAATTATCGCGGAATAAGTCTTCTTAACCGCTTAAAAGATCCTATCGACGATACTGTGTAAAAGACTAAATCTCTTCACGAACCAAGTGACCTGGTAAGTCCACCATTGACCACATTTTTACATCACGTAAAATCCTGGAGAAGACAGTAGAAAGAGACCTCTCCCCGCCGTTTGAGACCAAACGAGGTTTTATACAAGACGATTCGCTCTCGTGCGACTTTTTCAATTCTGAATTCTGAATCTCAGTGGCACCACATATAGTAAAGAACGTTGCTGCTGGTGTATGCAGATAATATCGTCATCGTCAGCCTGAAACGCAGCATTTTTCAAACTAAAAGGGTTGGTCTGGCGGTGAACGAGGACAAGACAAAGTACCTACACGCAACAAATAAAGAGTCCACGCGTTTTGGGACACACGTCAGTTATAACTTTGAAGTAGCGAAAGACTTTGTCTACCTAGGATCCAGCATAAGCACCACCATTAAAGTCCGTGTGGAGATAATGCGAAGAATAACTCTTGTCAACTTGTGTTACTTTGGGCTCGGTAGGCAATTGAAAAGCAGAGCCAAATAAAAATCGCGCTGTATAAGTCTATCATCATGCCCGTTATTTTCTACGGCGCAGAAAAGGTTTTGGGTCCTCTCGAGAGAACTGGTGGATTGGTTGTAGTGCTATCCAAGTTGACACTCAATGATATCTTATTCTACCGCAGTCCACCTATCAGAACAATTCTACAGTTTAGTCAAACCATTTAGAACCGCTTATGAATTTGTATATGTCGCCTATTGTAGCACTACATAGAAAAATCCGCTAACTGCTTCATTATGTGATTCCCGAGTTTGAAGAAGAGTCTATGGAACACTTAATCACCAACTTTCTTTGGTTCATACCTACTAGAAGATGAAGATCTGCAAAGGCTTCCACCAAAGGAGCTGGTTAAATTCCTCAGTATACTAAATACACAGGTACGAAGAACACAGAACTTCAGCCTGAAATATGCTAGCAAGGTTTGCCAACCGAGGGGACCGATTGACACCAATCACCTCGGAATATACCTCTGTCCCTACACCGCAGTCCATCTTGGACCCGTCATTGTATATACATATGGCTTCCTTATCGGCAACTTGGCCCTTTCTCTATTCCCTTCTAGATGGAAACCGCACCTGTACATTCATCGTGAAATCAAGGTTTGATACCAGCAAGTTTCCAGTTTAATTTAGTATCTGGAATTACTCCCATTCGCATTGGACGATAGCGGGATTGTCTTTCCGCCTATGGATGGAAGTCTAAATTGGGGTATCTTATTTCTATTAATAAAGAGTAACAACTCAGTTTTGCTTGGGGTTACGTTAAGGCCACTGCCTTTGGCCCACGTATGTAGTCTATCCAGTGCCCTCTCTTGGATTTCACTTAGTTACAGTAGCAAAAATGACCTTGTGGACCAACAGCAGTGGAGACAGTACACTGCCCTGAAGAGTACTTGAATAATTTGGCTTCCCAGCATGGATCCTACCCAACCAACCATACCGCCGTCAACATCAACCCCTATGAGTGATTGGATAAGGGTGTCTACTTCAATGTTGTTGAAGGCGCCTTCCATATCCAGGAATGCGGCTAAAGTGTATTGCTTGAAGTGCAGTGGTTTTTCTATGAACCCCACAATTTCATGTAAAGGCTGACTCCGTCGATTTTCTTTTGATGTTGCGCTGTGGACAGGGATTCTTCCCTAAAGAACGATCTTACATATATATCTATTAGCCTTTCCATTGCTTTAAGAACAAAGGAATTCAGGCTAAGAGGACTAAAGTCTTTCGCTATTTCGTGGTTCTTTCTACCAGGCTTTGGGATGAACCCTATTTTGACACGTATCCAGCCCTGGGGAAGCAAAGACGCCCACGAACGGAGTCGAGGCCGGATTAAAACTTAATCGGGGTTCCAGTAAGTTGTATGCTACTACACAAGATTAACCCAAAAAATGATTCTTATTGGCTGATGACCTGCACAAATTACTTCTTATATCGGTTGAGAATTCAATGCTTGTGTTAAACGGGCGAATAAGAGTATGTAATAGCACAAGCTGCTTGAGCATCTACTGCTGCATACCTTTAGGCACACTACCTACTTCATTTTCAGTCATCCGCTTCAACCTTTCTCTTTTACCGTTTCTACAATTCCAAAGCCCCCCATTCCCTGTGCTTTGCAAATTTAACACTTTATTATTCATTCATTCATTTGTATTCATGAGTTGTCATAAGCTTGATAGCCATCCTCTCTACACAGCGGGCCACAATATTTGCAAGCCTCCAATCAATTCACAGATCAGTCATTTTCACCTTTCAATTTTCACTCAATTACAATTGTTAATTTAAACAGTTATGCCTGTCTCTAATCCCTAAACCCAAATCTCTCCATTACACTGCCAATTGCGCTGCTGCAACAATCAACTCTATCTAGCCACTCACGGCCTTCCCTGTCCCGCCGGCTGGCGCTGAAGGTCACTTGAAGTCAAACATTTATTGGCCATTTGTGTGCAAAATGCAAAACTTCGATAATTTGGGTTGGCGCAGCTTACAATCGTTCATCCGAACGCCTGGCTGACCGTTGGACGACAATTGTATGCAGCCGATTGCGATTACGGTTGACGAGCAAAAGAACATGCAAACACAAATACACACACATACATACTTACATACATACGTGCAAGTAGGAGCGGACAGAAGCGAACAGAAGCGAACAATGAAATTTGAATCATGTTGGCATGTGTGTAAATGGATGTTGCTGATATGATAGTTTGTGCGTATGTACGTGGTGCTTAGATATGCCTACAAACCATACATACATATAAATCGCACAGGAACAATACAATGACACTGTGAACGACCCCGACCGAGTATCCGTTGCGAGTCAGCAGAGCTGAGGGCAAACTAACGTTGAATTTGTGCTGACAGCAACAACAACAACAAAAAAGCAATGGCAATAGTAGAACAAGAGCAACAATAAATAGCAGTAGCAACAATAAATAGCAGTAGCAACAATAACAATGCGGCGATCGAAAGTGTTTTGTTGGGCGGGCTTTGGATTTAGCTCCGGCCTGCTCGTATTGAAAAGCGGCCGCTGATGGCTGTACGCCTAAAAGCAGGCTAATAACTATTCTGTGTGTGCAGGCAAGCGCACTAATTTATATAATATTTAAATGTGCGAGTATGTGTGCGTAAAAGTGTGCTTTCTGTGCCGCTGGGGAAAAATGTCTACAATTTTCAATTGTTCGTTTGAGAACTGTAGGATGCGTTGGGTAGCACAGACAAAAGGATTGAATGGATTGGAAAAAAAAACTGTTACTTAAATGCTTCTTTCCAATGCGTGATTTTTTTTCAATTTGCTCGATAGATTTATCGATAAACATACTTAGTACAGCCATGTAAAAAATAATAAGCACACGACATTTTGGCCAGTTTTGACTATTTTTAACCGACTTCCAAAAAAGGAGGAGGTTATCAGTTCGTCGGAATATATATTTTTGTTTAATTTTTTTTTTTTTTTATGTATGTTACCGCATAACTTTGGACCGCGCGTAGCGTCTCAGAGGTGGTCCCATACTAATTTGGTTTAGATCTGATCGTTGAATCATGAAATATATAGATATAGATATATTTTTTTAAGTCGGTTTTTTTTGCTAAAAATTACTTGTTCTTTTGTTTGTTTACTGTTTATAATTCTTTTATGAAAATGCAGCTCATTATCTAATCTTTATAAATTCTTAGAATGGTATTATTTTCAACGCGGAAAAAAATCTAACATACTTTGTATGGAAGAAAATGCGTCAACACAAAACAACAAAAAACAATCAAAAATCAACGCGAATTCTTATCCACTTGAAACTTACACTTTATTAAGCTATTATATATGCGATATAAAAATTCATACTTAGATTTTTTTATTCTTCATAAAAAAAGTTTGTTGTTGTATTATTTTTTGTGAATTTTCCTAATATTTCTACAAAGCTTGAAATTTATGCTTACATGTTTTTTGTTTTATAATTCGCTGCATTTTTAAAAGAAAATAATAAACATTAAAACAACAAAAGAAAAATGGCCAGAACTGGTCAAAATGTCATGCCCATATTATTTTAAACATTTTTTAATTTACCAAAAAATCAATATTGTATCGATATCAAAACAAATATTAGCGAAATGTGTATACATTTTTGATAGAAGGTGATATAAATTTCTTATAAAACTATCGATAAGTCGATATAAGATCGATATCAACTCAGAAATTTGAAAAAAAAAAGTTTGCAAAAAGTCTTTGCATGGATATTAACATCAGAATTATCAATAATTTTATCGGAATTTTAATCGATTTAGATGCCTATGGGTGTTTCCATAAAAAGGTACACCAAAACTGCAAGTAAATTTCGTATTCAGATGGCGAAAAAAAGTTATGAAAACACGAAACGATAGAGAGCAGAACTGAAAACAAATGAAAAATTAAATTATATACACTAGGCTACAAATGAAAGTGTACACTAGAGTGGTTTAATAAATCCTTTTTTTTTATATTATTCAGTGCTCACGCAAATGAGTGTTACTTTTGCAAAAAAAAAATAATAAGAAATAAGCAACTTTTAAATTAAAATTTCGGAATTTTTTCTCGTTTTTTTAATATTGTTTTGTAATATCTAAAAAGGTAAGAGCCTAATCGAAAAAATAACTTTCCTATTATAAGATCTTACAAAACTTAAATTTCCTGAGGGATTTCGCGTGCACACGGATTGAAGGACGAGTAATTTTAAGTAAAATAAAAATGGATTTGAGCGAGCTCTAAATTTTATAATTTTTTTTTATCAAGTTGTTTATTTAATTTTTTAGCAAAAGGAACACAAATTTGCGTGAGCACAGAATAATATTAAAAAAAGGGATTTCTTGGACCACTCTAGTGTAATTCAATATTGATAGTTATTTTTATGAAAAATTTTTTCCATCAATTATTTAAGAAAATATAGTTCATGCTACAATATAAACCATATAAATCAGGGTATCATTAAAAATTTCCACTTTTTATTCAGAATTTCTAGGAAATGTTAGCCTTTTTTTTTACTATAACAAGTGCAATTTACAAAAACTGGCGTTGATTTTTTGAAATATGTTGCTAATGTTGTTGGTTTCCGCATTTTACTTCATGCTTATATGGAAAAAAGTGCAAAAATCAGTCACAAAAAAAGATTCTAAAATATCAAAGGGATTTTTTAGCCTTTTAAAACTTACACTTCCAACTTAAAATGGGCTACAAAACTGGATACTCGAAAATTTTCTAGAAATTCTGACTAAAATGTTGAAAATGTTGATTAAAATTTTTTGAATTTTTGTAAACTTTGTACAAAGTGTAAAACTTTGATTTATATGGTTCATATTATAGAATGAAAATAAGAGTTCATAAAATTTTGTTAAAAATTATGCAAACTTCTCGAAAAATTCATATATAGCTCCTAAACCGACAGTTTGATTGAAAAGTGTTGCAAACACTTTTGATGGCAAATTTAATTACCTTCAGTACCATAAAAATAACTTCGAAATTGGCTAACTAGATCCGGAGATAATGGCAGTTTAGGGAAATCACTTTTTTAGAAACTCGAAAAACGGAAATTTAGCTATAGCTCGAAAACTGTTATACTTTCTTAATATCGTATTCAGATTCAGGGACAAATTTTACATAAGGAATGGTAGTCAATTGCAAATGCAGGTAAAACTCACTGTAAACTAGTGTTCTTTATGCAAAAAAATTTCATGAAACTAATTGTGAAAATATATTAGAACAGGGTGTACACTTGCATTTGTCGCCTACTTGGTGTGTGTATTACTA
This sequence comes from Rhagoletis pomonella, assembly GCF_013731165.1. Classification (NCBI taxonomy): domain Eukaryota; kingdom Metazoa; phylum Arthropoda; class Insecta; order Diptera; family Tephritidae; genus Rhagoletis; species Rhagoletis pomonella. The sequence continues at coordinate 1,613,238 of NW_023458567.1, read as the reverse complement.
GTAAAAATGTTGTCCTCTGAAATCACGTCCGTTATGATCTCCTTTTCATCGATTTTCTTGGCACCCGCGTTCCAAGCGCTCCTAATTTTTTGTCAGCCAAAGGACGGTATACGAGCTACACAACGTCAAATTTTTTTATAACTTCCGTTTCAGTATGACTTACTTAACACTCGAATATCACGTCCGACATCATGGAAATACTCATATGTATGTAGACATAGAACAAACTGTCATTAAAATATGTGGAGAAACATCACCAAATCAATATCGAGAATTTCCTTCGGACGTGATAACCAAATAACTTCTTAAATAGGGCCAAGAATCCTTTCATTCATCCGAAAAGGGTATCAATCCTTTTTTCTCATAAATTAAATTAAACACTCAGCTGCTGAATATTTCGGTGGTCGCTTCTTTTCAAGCGAATTCGAATGTTTCTGATGGGCACAAATCTCGATGTTGATTTTTTTCTTAGGGCGTCCTTGACTGCCGTTTCAATTATTCTCTACTGAAAACTCCACTCGCGTCAGATAAGTAGCTCAGGGTCATAAGCCCGTATACCATTTGTCGTGGTCCTCATCAAAGTTGAGAATTCCAATACTGGCATCTCGCATTTTTTATGATGAATATTTTCTTCTCACATAGCGGCGTTTTTTATCGCCACCACTTCAACAACAAGCGTGCATTTTATCCAGTTATATATGTATTATCTACCCACTCGAATCGATTGCTGCCGGGCGCTTAGTGAAATTCCAATTATTTGCAATGCCACATCAAACCGATGGCTGTGCGCCTGAAAATATACTTTGAAATTATGTAGGCCAGCATAAATACATAGTTTCTTATTTGCCTATTTTATGTGTGTCAATAAGAGTTAATGCAGTTGTTGACAAATGCGTACGATTATGTGCGTGCGTTCAATCTGCATGTTACGAGTAATATGTACTCCATCTCATATTTCCACAATTCCGTGCGAGCACGTTTGTATGCCTTTAAGTGCCACTCAATTTCACTCCAACTTGGCTTTCACCCACAACTTTGCTATCCTCGCCAACCGCCGTTGAATAGTGAGCAAACAACGACATTAGAAAGAATAGTAGCGTGCATGTTTTGGGTGAGCAAACAAACAAAATTTGCTTCGTATCGAATTACGACTGCCTGCCGTATCAATCTCGCTCGACATCAGCGCCACGTTGCAGTGGATAGGTAGGTAATGGAATAACACACGAACCAATTTCACGCCAATCCTTTGGCATTATTTTCCTCCGACAAACTCGGCCGCATAGTTTACTCAAATGCATCCCCCAGGGCCGCATAAAAGTTTTGTTCAAAATTCTCAGTTTCGCCTATGTTTGCCACATTTTTTTCTTTTTATTTCTTCAATTTTTGCAGTTTCCTTTAGCATGTAACGTGTTTTTTATGAGCGCGCAACTATTTTTTCGATATATTTTAGCTATTTGATTTTTATGAAGTCTCTTTTACTTTGGTCGCTCAATTTGGGTTGCCGTCTTAATTAAATTGTCGCAGCCATATCTTTATCAACTGTTGCTGCAATGCCGCCTGGGAGGATCTCATGCGATAGGCGAGCGTTTGTTTGTTGGCATGTCCTGCTTTTTTTTTTGTTTTATCTCTCTTTTAGCAGCATATATGGCTGCTGATTTACGAGTTTGTGAGTACGCGACACATTGACTTTAGTTGCGGTCGTAAAGGTTGTTTTCGCTGGAAATGCAATAAAACTCAATACTTGATGGCACGTTTATTATCGAGCGCGCGTGTAAGTGTGGGCGGCACGTGGGACACTTTGCTGCTCTGCTTACTATACGTCGCGAGCATGGATGAACTTTCATTGAGAGTCCCAAAGCGCTACTTTGACAGCATTAATGCGTTTGAATTGCTTTTACCCGGCATACTTCAATGCCTTAGGTGTACTTTTCGGCTGCGTGATTGTTTACGTCCTGGTAAGTTACTGATTTTGAAATTCTCAACCCGGTTATGTAAAAAGTTGTACCTAAGGCTATTCAATAAATGGCCACTTCTACTTAAAAGAAGAAATCTGCCACTATTTAGTGTTAAGGATTAAAGTAACCCTTGAGTTGCATAGATAATATTTCAGATACGAAAAATGTGTAATTCTGGATTCACCTGGCAATGTAGCCGAAGTACGCTGACTCAGAAGTTTTAGAAGATATTCATATCTTCTAAAAACTATGTTCATACATCCACCCAGCTGGCCTATTATTACCCCAAGAAAAATATACTTAGCACATAAAATCAACCCTCTTCTCCCACCCAACACTTACCTTCCCCGACGACGAGATCGTTGATTGCGATGGTGTACCCGATGATTGCGCCGATAAAGCCGTTCGACCGCTACTGTTCGCTTGCATCACAGCTTGGGGCCCGCACCCGCGCCCGTGCTCGGTTACAACAGGCGACGTTTAAGCGTTTTGTCAGCACTGACGGCCACAAACAGGCGTCGTAAAACGAATACGCGCACTACTAAAACAACAATACAAACTTTTTAGCGTTACGACGTGTTGGGCTTTATGGTATGGGCGGGGCAATACACGTGCGCGCACTACACCTCCGAACACGTGCCCTCAACTATTCATTGTCGTTGAAGCGAATGAGCGAAATCGAAATCGTAGTTACGCGACAGTGCTTGGAAAAAGCGCTGAAGTTTTGAAGGTTTTTGCATTTTTACGATGCCGAGGAGCATTTAAGTGGATTTTTATGGTTTTTTTCTCGATTTTTGTCACTTTACTTTTTGTGACCGCTATTTTTAGCAATTGGTGACTTGAATAAAATATTGTAAAATTATTTCAAACACTTTATTTTCGGCGATTTTCAATATTTTTGCTGCAAACCAAAATTGAATATAATTAAGTATGCACTTTTCAATTTTTTCAGGATGCAAATATTTAAAGGTAAAACCGCGCGCTCTATTCGTCGGCCATCATTTATTTTTACCTTCAAATTTTTTTATCATGAAATTTATACTAAACATATTTTAATTTTTTTAACGAAGGCGACAGCAGCTACAGCATGGAGGACAATAACTCTATCAACTCTTTCGTCGAAAGTCGACTTAGCATATATTTTCTTTTTTATGTAAATCTACATATTTCCTAAATAAACAACCAGCTCAATTAACTGAGTATGTGCGCGCCACGCTGAGCGCGTCGGGCGCGATAAAAGGCCCATAAACATACAATTATGGGCATTCATGCGAATATAGCTTTTATAAATACATGCAGACATCAATGAGTGCTCACACAAGCATACAGCCACGGTTGAGCATTCAACGAAAAATTTAAAAAATTATATTTGTTAGGGTGGACCTTGCAAAATTTCGTTGGCTGATGATGGGCGTGTGGCTATTTAAAAAAGCTTGTAAAAAGAATAACTTAAATGTGAACGTTGTGTAGAAGCTTTCAATAGGTCATTTTATAATTCAAAATTATGAAACGCTTATCCACGTTCGCTCTGGAATATGTATTGCTAAAATTATTTTCAGAAGCAGTTGAGCCACTTCAAAAACTTTATCTCGAATTTTTGGAATTTGCACCTGCTGCTTGAAGGAAAACAGAAAACTAGGATATGACTTCTATCTCTTCTGAATTCTTCGCTGGCGATCTCTATAGCCAAACTGTGAGCATTACAGAAATTTGTAACACATAAACTGTGCTTCAAACACACTTTTTTTTTTT
>NW_023458567.1:1606438-1606531 GCF_013731165.1 Rhagoletis pomonella | reverse complement strand
TGTCCGCTTATGGGAGCTTTCACTGTAATCGACATTTTTATCGAAATCAATATTTTTAATGATTTTGTTATCGATATAGTTATGGATTTTGCT
>NW_023458567.1:1602985-1606338 GCF_013731165.1 Rhagoletis pomonella | reverse complement strand
ATTTTTATCGACTTTGTTAGCCATATTTTTATAGATTTTGTTATCCATATTTTTATAGATTTTGTTGTCAATATTTTTAGATATTTTTAAATAGAAAAAAAACGCAAAAAATATAACCTTAAGCAAAGGCAGATGTATGTATTTAGATATGTATGTATGTATATTGGTTATGATACAAATTAGATATGTAACGTAAGTTTCACTTCTCCAGTATGGCCCCCTTTTACTTTAAATTGTGTTTCTTTAATAAACTTTCATATTCCGAAGTTATCGGGGATCATAATGTTTCGATAATTTGAATTGGCTCTGCAATCATTAGTACTTATTACCAAGGTTTGACCATAACGAGCCCTAAGCGCCAAAAGGGCGTAAGCGACAAAAACTAAATTTTTCAGTAGGCGTTTTTTTTATTACGTTTGATGTTAGGTATATAATACTGATGGTTTTATTTGCCCATCTTTGATGTAAGGGGTGATTTTGTCGCGTACGATCAATTGCGGCGGCATTTTTTTACAATAACAAAAACCATTTTGATTGCTGGTGCTTTTGGTAGTATCAAGGCGAATTTATATAAGGTGGTGTTACTAGCTCAGCTGATTTTGTGTATGTGTTTCGCCGCACGGCTTCTGATATCAAAATGAAAAATTTTGTTTGAATTTCTGCACACACTCTTATAGATTTTGACAGTTTATGCCGCCAAAGCAAAAACAAAATACATGTAAATGTTTGTTTTTGTACTCCTGCTATCACCTTATATTAATTCGCCTTGGGTAGTATGTAATCAATTTCTGTCAAAAACATAAAATCGAACATTTTGTCGCTTACGCCCTTTTGGCGGTTAGCGCTCGATATATCGAGTTCGCAAATTTTGATACGCGTCCTACCACGCTTCTTCTTCCAATTATGAATGGGGATCTGATGTTTTCACATATTTGAAGTGATTTACAATTTCACATAAGGGCAAATGGTTTTTAGGAAGAGCGTTTTTTCAAAGCAGCAATACACCCCAAGCTACGCCATTGCCGGCTGAAGGGCGGCCGCTATTAGAAAACTTGTTTCTACCAATTCTACAACTCTACTCACTTTCTACGAAGGCCAATGGGCGAGTGAAATAAATGAAATAGTGTTCTGCTTTTTTGGTCTCCCTGTATGAGGTTAACCGAATAGTAACCCAGTCACAACCTTAGTAAAATTAACTTCTCATAAATGTAGGGACCTAGAAGTTTTAGTCTCCCCGGCCAAGGAATTGAGTTTGAGTGAGAAAGTCGCGCCCAATTGATTATTATTATATAAATTGGAGTACAGGCACAAGTAGCACAACTTGAAACAACACGAGGGAACGAACACCTAGGGTATTCGATAATTCTCGCCAACGTAGCAATTCCTGTGTGCGAGAAAAACCCTAGTCACTTCTTTTATTTTATTTCCCTCAGTCATTGACGCTGCCAGTAGAGGCCTCATACCACGCACTCACAGCCATATATATGTACATACATATAGAAAGTTCGTTAGATAAGTACCACCTCGTGCAAGGATAAGAATGAATATTACAACAACAGGAACTACAATGATAATATCAAAGTTAAACAACAACAAAAAAAAACTAGCAGAAGAATGGAATCTTGCTAACAACCACGCCTCCGCTGAAAAAAGAGCAGCAGCGCTAAGAACCTTAGCAGCAGCGCTGCTACCACCACCAGCAGAAATCGATGGTAGCAGCGTGGGTGGTAATGCTAGCTGGTAAGTAAAGAGGAAAAAACGAACCAAAGCCAACAGCAGCCGCAACAACACCAATACATACATATCAGCAGCAAGTACGAAAAATGGCAATATGTACATATGTATGTATGTACATACTTTATTTAAGCTGTCATTTTGGCAGAGAAGTTTGAGGTAGCAGCAGCAACGCCGGCCATGAAAGCAGCACAGAAGAGGAACCTACCGAACCATTCGTCGTGGTAGCAGCAAAAGAATGGCAAGCTCATGGACGTTGCAGAGGATTTTTCGTACCTTTTACTTTCTTGTTGTTGTTGGCATGGCTGCTCATTGTTGTTCTTGTGTTTTATTGATGTGCGTTATTGTCGCTTATACACATCTGTTTGCCTACTTAAGGCGTATATGTACATACATTACGTTGTTGTTGTTGCTGTTTTTGCTGCTGCAAATATTGCAGGGCTGACTGCTTGTGATATGAATGAGAAAAAGAAAAAAATATTCAGAAGGAAGAAGCAGCAATGCAAATGGCTTTTGCTTTTATGAAGCACCAATCAAGCATGGTAATGGAACCGTCGAAAACGAACCGAAGGACACGCATTACTTATTTGCAATAGGAGTAGAGGAAAAATCATCACAGCCGGCGTAAGCGCTGATTGCAAGCTGCTATTGAGTGGGCATTTCCATGACTAGGTGCTCTTATCTTCTGCGCCGCTGATTAATCACCTTTTTAACGCGTCAGTGTAGGCTACGCCATTTTTATACGCACCTACTACAATCGCTGATAGCCTTGTTATAGTTGCATTTAATGCTACGCTAGCGCAGTACTTGCAGTTGTTGTTTTAATAATACATTTTTAGGCTGGAAAAGCAATTAAGGTAAAAGCTTTGGAATTTTGTGGTAAGCCTTGTGCATGAGTTAATGAAACGCGCAATGCAAAAATAACAAAAGTTGTGAAAAGTATTCGTTCGCCCACTAACAACGTTGACGCTGGGACAGTAAAAACGCGACGAAGACCGTCAATGGAAAGCGTAGTAAAAGGATGCCGTAACAGCAGCTACCAGCAGAATGTGTCAAGGCAAGCTTTGTAGGTACACACTAGCATCAGCTCAGAGGCGTTTGCACGTTGCGACACCACTCTTTTAGGTTAAGTACCTAACTAATTTCAGGTAATTTTTTGCATAGACGTGGCCAGCAAATGAAAATTGGACAAATATTAATGTTCATAGGTGCTTCCGACTTTCATTTGCTATAACGCCTTTACGCACACATACATATGTACATTGTATAAATGTGCGTACGCACGTCGTTCTGCTCCTTGCCCATCGCTAACGCCACCGCCGCAGTTTCGTCAACCAAACCAGCACTACACATATACGCACTTTTTACCAGCTGCTCGTGCTGCTGCTGCCGCTGTTGGCAGCTGGCTTTTAACCACTGACTGGCATTCGCTAAGTGGGTAAATAGGGCGTGCGCGGAGTGTGGGCCGCAGTAATGGCTGCTACAACTTTTCCTAACTCACTTTTGGCTGCCGTCGCCGCTGTCACCTCCACGCAGTTTCCAACACTTCTTCAACTACTATACACTTGAGTTTTTTTCTCGTTTACCTTTTCACGCAAATATTTGCACACACACACACA
>NW_023458567.1:1602803-1602975 GCF_013731165.1 Rhagoletis pomonella | reverse complement strand
TGCCACTGTCCTTCGTCTTCAGCTATGCCACCATGTCTGCCGCAGACTTGGAACCCAGCAGCCTGCTCACCTCCATTCAGGTCGCCATCAATGTGATTGGTTGTTCGGTGAAAATTGTTGTTATGGCTTTTCTGCTGCCAAAGTTGCGTACCGCTAATGCGTTTATGGATCG
>NW_023458567.1:1599281-1602703 GCF_013731165.1 Rhagoletis pomonella | reverse complement strand
TTATGAGTGGCCCATAAACCATTTATGCTGGTGAGTAATGAGCTCTGTTCGCTGGTAATCATAGTTGATAATGTTGCATGCAACTTGCTGCGGCGATGCCGTTGCCTCTGCTGCTGGAGGGCAATAGCCAACCATGTTTTGGGGGAATTGATGAAAAATGCGCTGGATTAGGGAAATGACAGATTGCAATTGGCGTAGTTTATCAGTTTTTGGCGCATGGCACTAAAATTAGATGTGCTCTGCATGGATGGCTTGGGAAATTGTGGACTTTGATAAGCTTAATGGAATTTTGGTGAAAATAGGAAATGAAGTCATGGATAACTAATACAACTATTGTATGTAGCAATTTGTGAGGTTGATTTTGTGCTGGTTATGCGGGCTAAACCAATTCAGACAACCCGGCATATGAGTAACATTTTTATAAAGTTCTCGTTTAATAGTGAATTCGTTTAATAAATAGGGGCAACTCTCTCAAAAAACAATTACAAATGAGTACCGATGCGCGGAAGTGTGCTTATGAAGCTTCATAATCCTAACCTTAAAATATGCTAAAATGTTATCGATATTTTTCAATTCATTTAAAACAATCCATATCGTAATAGATTTGTCCCAAATTCTAACTTTGAACCGATGTTTCTTACGAATATCGGTAATCACATTTCTTTCTACGTTTATCGGAATCGATAACTATCGATTTCATTTAAATTATTATTATCGGTATATGGACACATTTAGCTGCACAGATGAGCATACTCATTGATATCGATTTCGATAAATGTATCGTTAGATTGCTTTATATAGCAATCGGTAAATTAAGCTTTAAATACAAATATCTATAATTAAATATGTATATATGTATGTATGTATGTAGTATGACTCTTAATGTCTATCGCAATTTTAACACAGCTACGAAAATCATAGCAACAAACAGCAGATGTCCATTGAAATTCGCAGCATAAGCATAAAAGAAATCAGTCATAAACAGAATTTTACGCTGTTATTAGTTGCCATATAGGTAAGCACACATACATACATATCTGCGGACATGGTGACAAACATACATGTACCAGCATAAAGAAGGAAAATAGCGCGAAGATAGTTGAAGAGACAAAGAAAAACCCAAAAAAATTTTGCAAGAGACCTAACTGCGAGCATATTAGAGCTAAAACCGTAAGGCCATAAACAGAAATGTAGCTAAATTTGCATGTATTTACTTATAGGTATATTAGGGTGGTTCAAAAATGCATGTGGAAAAGGAAAGTCGGAATTTGTATTCACTCACCCCTTAGGATTGTTCTATACCGAAGAAATATGTCACATTTATTTTTTTTTTTTAATCAAAAAATATTTATAGGTCGCTCAAGGTTGTCAATGTATTTTACATGAAAACAAGTAAGAAAGTCTAAGTTCGGGCGGAGCCGAACATTAAATACCCGGCGCAAGTATTAAATATATGTTTTTTCACCCTTCCGAAACCTTCCGCTAGATGGTAAGCCGAGGTGTATCAATTTTGAGTAAATTAGCGTCCTTCAATTTCGAAATACTGAAGTTTCAAGCATTTCTTAAATTTACCGTTATATGAGAATCGGCCGTTATTTTAGTCCGATTTCAATAATTTTCAACGTTTTGCTTACACGTGGCAAGTACAATAACCATACCGAGTTTGGTACAAATTGGTAGAACGGTGACCGATATACTTATATGTGATCATAAGTGGGCGGTGCCACGCCCATTTTCCAAAATTTTACCATAAACGTATTTCTTGGTAAAGAATTGTTGCAAGCATCAATTTTGAATAAATTAGCTTCAATATTTACTGATTTATCGAAGATTTTGTATTTCTCTAAATTACCGTTATATGGGATGTGGGCGTGGTTATTGTCCGATTTTAAAAAGTTTCGGCGATTTTTTATGCTGTACCAAGGTCAACAACTGTGCCAAGTTTGGAAGGAATTGGTGCAGCGGTTACCAAGATATACACATGTAACCATAAGTAGGCGTGGCTACGCCCATTTTCCAAAAATTTATAATATTCTTATTTTTCGTCTAAAACTTATTATAAATATCAATTTTGAGTGAATAATCTCCAGTAGTTACTAAAATATCGCAGATTTGGTATTTCTGAAAATTACCGTTATATGGGAAGTAGGCGTGGTTATTGAGCGATTTTAAAAATTTTCGGCCATTTGGTATGCTATGCGAAGGCCAACAACTGTGCCAAGTTTGGAAGAAATTGGTGCAGCGGTTACCAAGATATACACATGTAACCATAAGTGGGCGTGGCTACGCCCATTTTCCAAAAATTTATAATATTCTTATTTTTCGTCTAAAAATTATTGTAAATATCAATTTTGAGTGAATTATCTTCAATAGTTACTAAAATATCGCAGTTTTCGTATTTCTGGAAATTACCGTTATATGGGAAGTGGGCGTGGTTAAAGTCCGATTTCGCCCATTTTCAATACCAACCTACCTTGGATTAAGGGAAACCTACGTACCAAATTTCGTTGAGATATCTCAATTTTTGCTCGAGTTATCGTGTACACGGACAGACGGACAGACGGACAGACGGACAGACGGACGGACGGACGGACAGACAGACATGGCTTAATCGATTTCTTTTTTCATCCTGATCATTTATGTATACATTTGTCTATATCTATCTCGATTCGTTTTGGCTGTTACAAACAACCGTTATGTGAACAAAATTAATATACCCTTGTGCACAAGTGCGCTCGGGTATAAAAACAACTATTCGTAGAAATGGCGTTGAATTCTTGAAAGTCAACATTTTTCGAAACTCTGTTCCTCTACAGGAGATTCCCAAAATACCAAATTTTTTATTAAACCATTTTTTCATAGTAACTATATTTTATAGGTACGCCAAGATCTCCAGAAAATGCTATGAAGTGACAAATAAAAAATCTTTAGTATACAAAAATGATTAAATATACGACCTATAAATATTTTTTGATTTCAGAATAAAAAATTCTTTTAGAGCCACCCTAATGTGTATACATACATATGTTTGTATGTTTGCAACCTTATATACATGTAAAGCTGTGTGAAAGTAAATTTCGGCTTTTATGATTGTCTATGCCCAAAATCACACTTTTACGGCTGTGCTTTATATGTACACACACGTTTGTTTTCTGTTGTTGGTTTTGACTTGAAAGCGAGTCAATGCCTGACGCTAATAGATGAATTGTCGTCTGGTACTTTGGCACATTGTAAAACATGCCAACGACTGGCAACAAACAAAAAGCGAAAATATGCTGGCGTAGTGGTAAACGCACCCACAGACAGGCACACCTCTTCTAGGATACTTAAATGGACAAAGGTTAAATCACGCAAGCGTTCATAGTTAGTGCTAATACCAGTAAGGGAACGTACCCATACTACGTGACCCGTTCAGGGGGGGG
>NW_023458567.1:1596443-1599181 GCF_013731165.1 Rhagoletis pomonella | reverse complement strand
CAAATACTAATGCATGAAAATCCTAACCTCAAAAAAATCACCCGTTACCAGCACATTTTGCTGAATTTCTACTTTTTGATTGATGCCCTCTGTGGCATCTACATATGTATGCATTTATTACTGTATACATACATACGTATTTATGCGTGGCAGCGCTTGGCAACCAATTACTGCCAACAAATTTACATTGCATAATTTTAGGGATTTGTGCTAGCTACGCATTTTGGTTGGTTAGCCGGTGCTGTTGATAAGTGGTTAACTGTAAAGCGAGAAATTGAAGTACATACTTATTAACTATCGGTAGAGGTGTGCTCATAAGAGAGATTAGAATTTGGGTGTAGCCTTTGTGGCTTAAGTGTGGAATTATTTGAAAGGCCTTAAGAGATAAAAATTGTAACTGCGTGAAAATTATGGACCACTGATAATTTATGCGCCTTTAGTCAGGTCAAGAAAACTTTCTAGAGGTGTATGCTATAAGTACTGTACGTCACACAGTGTTTCGACTAAATATATGGAGGCAGGTAAAAAAAGTCAGGGTACAGCTGTCAAAAAGAACCTTTTGGGTTTAGAGAGGGAAAATTAAAAATCTTAAATACAAAATTTCACATCATTTACAAGAGTTGATGTAAAGCATGGCTGACGAGCTGCCAAGACCGAACATTCTTGAACACTTTTCGCCGGGTGAGATGATACAGGGATTTCTATTCTTACCTGTGAGGTCCTTCTGGCCGCGGCTGAATGAGATGGGAGTTCTACTTGTTCAGTGTCCTCGTGTAGACCATATTGCCAGGAGTTCTGCCTTAATCCAAAATTTTATGGAAGCAGCTGCTTGGAGAATGACAAAGTGGAAACGGCTCAAGGTCTCCTCCGCAGCTACACAGCTTTCGAGATTTGTTTTCAACAGATATAAGCTGCTTTCGAAACAACGCGTTGAACATGCAGTTTTTCTCTACCTAGAGCTTCGAAAGCCGATACTTCCTTCTTCAAACCCCATTCCTAATGATATCACAGGGCAGAGCTTTATTTTCTCAGTATGGTCATGACCAGGGAACGGATTTTATGGAAATTGCCTTTTTTTCTGCTAAAGAGATAGAGTATATTCGATTAAGAATGTCCACGATTTAGCTTTCCCTGATTCCATATATACACATTTGAAGTTGCCTTTTTTTGCCTTTTTTAAGATATTTGCCTTTTTTGCCTTTTCTACCTTTAAAAAAGTGATTATAGCATTTACAATTTTTTTTTTGAAGATTAAAAAATATTCACATGCCCATGCGGCTTATAGAAGCACAGGGACCTCTTGCCAAATTGGTGTTGGAAAAATTCAAAGCCGTTTTCTCAGCTAACGTAGGCTTGGAGACAATAAGGGGTGTGGATAAAATTGTAAAGTTCGAGGAAAACGCCCTTATTCCTGATAATATGAACGTTTCAAACGTTCCATATTTAAATTGGGCTCCACTTGAATCAACTTACGTCGAGCGCACATTTAGTACATTCAAGGCTTTTCTTCGCGAAAATCGAATGAAAATGCTGCCAGAAAACTTCAAAATTCATCTTGTGGTTCAATGTTACTACAACTATACAGATTAAAGTTGTATGAGTTAGAAACTCGAAAGGATAAAATAGTCAAAGATTCAAAGTACAAATTTTTCATATATTGAAACTAGGTCATAGTTTTTCTCTTTTTACTTGTAATATAAACATTTGCTATATAAATGTATTTTTTGATTGTTCTTCGTATTTTCTATCTTTTTTTGGTGTCCTATTTTGCTTTTTTGCTATACCTAGTGCCTTTTTCGCTATTTTATTTTGCCTTTTTTATAGGTTTTTAGGTCTTAAAAATCCGTTCCCTGGTCATGACACATATTTTCATTTACATAAGCGCAAAACATAACTAATTTTCTGATAGCGAAGATGGCACAACGCCTAAACCGGTTTGTCTCCAAACCAAATTTGACAGAGGATGACGATAGTTCGTTCCATGGTACATAACACTTTTCTTTTTTTATCCAACCAATTTTTGTGTTTCTTTTTCTTTCGGTGGCAACCAGTCTGCCATACCGTTAATAACTTAAAAAAACATTTATATTCTTATACCATACACCATTCTTTTATTGCCTGCTATTTATTGCCAACTTCAAGTCGCATAACCCCTTGCTTGGGTTTGCAGCCACTATGGCGGTATTTTTCAGTGAACTGTAAATACCAGAGAAGTATTTACCTAAGAGCCGGTAATTAAAGGCCAATAAAAATACACGCTTCCGCACAATTTAATTAAGTATTCGAAAGCGAGTGACCAATTGAATAAATAATTTAGAAGGCTTTTTGGGTCAATAAGCTTTTCTGGACAAAGAGTTGTTCAAAAGGAAAGGTGTGAAGATTAAGGAAGTTTACGAATTTCCGTGAAAAGAGAAGGGTTTCCACTTCCGTACTTGGCTCATGAAAGTCTAAGGCTTTTAGAATTCAATTCGTAAGAGTTTTTGGTAGTCCGCTTGCTATTTAATGTTAGGAGTCTTCATGTAGTATTCTTTTGCATTGGCACACATTTTGTGACATACTTGGCCCAGTATCTTTTCGCAGCAGTCAACTCAGTTCGAAGTATACAATTTTGCCAGTTTCTTATCGCTGCTAGCATTAAATGTGTTTCGCAGCCCACCACGGCCGCATGCTTTTGACAGCGAATCTAATTTAAAAAAAGATTGCAAAAATACCTACTTTTCTTGTAACATAGTTTAAAT
>NW_023458567.1:1579659-1596343 GCF_013731165.1 Rhagoletis pomonella | reverse complement strand
AAAGCCGCTGCCAAAAATTCCAATGTTTTCTTTGGAAATAAAGCAAAGAATCAAAGTTGGAGGTGGCCGCTCTTGTCTGTGTAAAAAGCTGTGGAGAAATCAAAGCTGTCTGAGCTTTGCTGCTCGTCCGACGAGTGTAGAGTGTAGAGTTGTTGCTGTTTAGTGCTGTTATCTATGGCGTCAGCGTGTCCTGTTTCGCCACGCATTTTGGCGTCAGCAACTCTTCGCTTAATGCGCGCACAAAATAATAAATACGCATCGCTCATTTACTGAAAGACTGTCACAACTCGAAAAACGAGATCCTTCAGGGGAAGCATTTAAAGATTCCAACTTGCACCCAAAATGTAGAAAAAAAGAAAAGCATATTGCCTTCTTTCGTGGAAACTACGGTAGATTTTAGAACGAAATTTATACAGAATATAGAGGTTTAATATAACGAGTTACGCTGTGTCCTTTGCTCAAAAATTTCATTTCTTGAGTTATGGCATTCTTTTAGTAAATGAGCGATATGTACTTACACACATGCACACTCATAAAATCAGCTAACAATGGCTGACTTGCAGCAAAGCAATGGAAAACATAGCTGTCAGCTGCCAATCAATTTTTGAGATTTTTTCCGTTGCTGCTATTATTTTTTCTGCTTTTTATTTTCTTTTCGATGCGATACAATTTTTGATTTTGGTCAGTCAGGCCGAATTATGTAAGAATGTTTCTCGTTTGCAGCTAATGTGGAGTTAAAAGTTTTTCAGAAGAAGAATTTAAAATTAATATTTAAATTGTTTTAAAAGTCGCACGTCAATGAAGAGAGCAGAAGAAATTCATTTTTTCCGATTTCGGAAGAAACTTACAAGAAGTGTGAAGGGCCATGGTCCAAATATTATTCTCTACCTCTAAGGCTAATTTAGTGCTCTGTTGGACCATGTATGTAGCTCTCTCTGTATCAAAGTATTCGAAGAAATAAAACGATGTGTCTGCGGCATCTCTATGGGTTGTGGCATGAAGTTCCGACTTCTAGACATTGGACATTTTTTGAACAAATACTAAAGCAATACTTTTCATTAGTACTTGACCCAATCAATGCCTCCTCTAGGTCAAATTTTAACTTCAGTCTGCCTTATAAATAACAATAAATAGATCTACAATCTCTCTTATGAGACCTTGTTAATCCGGATCGCATGGTTAATATTTAGCCTAAGGAAAGCTTCAGAATCTCTAGCACACTCGAAATTAAGCCAAAGGGTTTTGAAAGCTTCATGAGAAAATCAGGAAAGTAGAAAATTTGAAGAAAATCTATCCTAATGAAAACTAGTTGAAAACAATTAAAGGGTTCCCCCAAAATGAAAAAATTGCAGTTTGACAATTTGAATGAGGATCTTGGCCGAGTACTAAGCAAAATATGTGAAGCGACAATTGTGGTTTTTTACTCTTGGCTTGCTGCCAAAAATTTAAGCCTTTCTGATCGCTAAGGTAATCCATTTTTTCTCAACTTTAATGTAAAACCAGTTCTTGAAAAGCTGTGCGGCTCTGGTCAGTTCTTCAACCCTTTATGGTCTCATGATCGCAAAGTCAACTTATGATTCACCTCTTCAATGGAAATCTAGATGCTCTAAAAACCAATTTTGAAGCTGGTTCTTGAAGTCTCTTAGCAGGGACGTAAAATAATCATCTTTTTTTTTTTAATTCTAACCAATAAAAATCAACATTGTTGTAATTGTCCTAAAACAATCAATAACTTTTATTGAGTTTTATTTTTTCACTTTAGAATAATGATCATTCAAAAAATTTCAAGCTATACCAGCCTTTTCAGGGGTAGCGACACCCTAATAAAGGGAATAAGTCCAAAATTTCCAGGTAAAAATTTCAATAGGTTGCGCCTGTATCGCCTTTTAAATTTTATCAAAGAGCATTATTTTTAAGTGGAAAAATAAAACTCAATAATAATTATTATCTCTGAGCAAATAAAATAAAAATCATAAAAAATAATTAAATGCTGTTTTAAATTATTTTACTCATAATGATTGCCGTCCCCGTCTCTTAGCTCAGCAAAGGAATTTTTGTTTAAACAAGATGCCCCTGCGCCGACGTCAGTCAAGCATTAAGATCCACAGTCTAGTCCAGGCTAGTAGTTATGCACTCTTTCCTTTTATTTTGGGTCAGTTGCTGTTCTTCAGCCATCTACGTCACATTGCGCCAGTTGTAGCAAATGTGCCCTAAAATCCAAAATGAAAGAAAACAAAATAGGTGCCGAGTCATATAAGCACATATTCCTTTTCCATGCACATCAACAGCAAACATAAATTTTTAGCACGACATATTGCATGTGTGTCCCTCGTTCGAAATGGTATACGATTTATTCTTTCCGTCGCTTTCTCTTAGCAAATGCGCCTTGGAATTTAAAAATTTTCAGATATTTGTTTTGCATTGCATTTCGTCGAATTTTTTTATTGCCAATTTTTCTTTAAGCTAAATACAATCGAACAAATAATGATGCCCCAATGCATATGGCACACAAAATATAAAAAAAAAAGAAAACAAACACATCAAGACATACATACATAAGTGGGTACTTCCATTCCGCACTACTGTTCCACTTCTGTGTAATTTTTCTCAGCGTTTTATGGGTTGCCGAATAAAATGTCCGCAGCTGAGTGCAGGAAAAGCCAAACAACAACGCAATGGATTTGGCTGTAGTATTCTGTAAAAGTGTGTTAAGGTGGGCGGGGCGGCAGGAAAAGGTGCACCTCGACCCTCATGTGGCATGTAGCATGTTCCAAGCACGCAATTAACCTCGTCCCCTTGACTGTGTAGAGCGTCTCTTCGTTTGCTCGCTTTTGCTAACTGACTGCATTAGATACATGTGTGTAGATTAGGGTGGTAAAAAAAAAAAGTAAAGTCGGAATTTGAATGCTCTCACACCCTAGGATTGTTTTATACCCGTTTTTTATTTTGAAATCAAAAAAAAAAAATTTGAAGGTCGCTCAAAGCGCTCAGTTTTCCATGTAAGTATTTCATATGAAAAAAACACAAATTTTCATAGAAATGGCATATAAATCATAATAATAATATCAATATTTTTCGATCCAAAAACCTTGTTTCTCTTCAGGACACTTCCAATAACAATACCCAATTGCTTATTTAATTATTTTCTATTATTAACTATTTTTTGTAGGTCAACAAAAACCCCATAAAATACGTAAAATAAATAAATTGGTATTCTTATTGGCATTTTCCTGAAGAGGAGCAAAGTTTTTCGATCGAAAAATAATGGGGCGTATTCTTGTTTTCGTACGAATCGAAAATCATGAAATTTTCCTATCATTTTGTATTCAAAAATTTCAAATTTTCGATTCGTACGAAAACTAGAATATGCCTCATTAATTTTCAAGAATTCTATACTATTTCTACGAAAACTTGTTTTTTACCCATATAAAGTACATCGAAAACTTTGAGCGACCTCTAAATATTTTTTTTGGTTTTAAAATAAAAAAAACGGGGATATAATTTCTTTTCGGTATAGAACCATCCTAGGGGGTCAGAGCATTAAAATTCCGACTTTCCTTTTCACATGAATTTTTGGACAACCCTAGTGTGTGCATATACATAAATATGTATACAGTCGTGGAACTATTTACCAGAGCGCGTTGGGGCAGCTAGAAGTGCTGTTTATATATATTTTTTCATTTTCATTTAAATTTAAGTGGTGGCACCTCTACTGCAGTGTTCTGCGCTATTTTCTCGTAATTTATTTACAACTATATTTCCTGCTGCTCGCTCTTAACTCATGAATCGCGAGTTCCCCCGCCAGCGCTGCTTTGGCAATAGCGAATTTGTCGCGCTTAGTTTTTCCCCCATTTTTCGTCATTTATTTATGTAAATATTCACCAGCTTACAACCAGTTTAGTTTACCAGTTAACTACTTCCCATTTTGCCACACAAATCGCTTTGTGTCCTTTATTTACCTCCCTCCCTCCCTGCCTAGAGCGGCACTCAAACCAGTTGTGGCAAGCGCTCGACCCCCGGACCGACAATGGTTGTGCACTCACTCGACTATTGTCACACAGAATTGTTTAGTAGTTACTCACTGGAGCACTACTCGTTCCGCTGCCGGCTGTTCGTCGGTTAGTTGTACGCTTGGTCTGTCTGCCGCGCTTGCGACCTCCTTTGAATGCTCCATTTTTATTTCCTCTTCGGCTTGTATGTATGAGTAGTGTCTGTTTGTATTGTGTGGTTTTATTGAATGCGGCATTGCTATGGTTACTCTGCGCTGAGCGATACAAATGAAAGTGACAACAGCGCGAAAAATGCGAGAAGAGCACCGAGGCAAAAAAGGGGGGGCTACAATTGTGGTACGTAGTATTCCCAACATTACTGCTGCTACTCGTCTCGCTCGTTTCATTTAGTTTCGTTGCTTATTCAGCTGACATTTATTTACATTACAAAAAACTTTACCTACATACATATACATGGGCTCTTGTATATATATATATGTATGCAATATGTATGTGTTTGACCTGGCTCAACATCGGCTGCATGCCTGTGTGGCACAGTAACGTACCTCGAAAGTGGCAACCAAGAAAAAGGTCGTTGATTATCGATTTTTTAATTAAAATTAAAACAAACTGCGAGCGAGCAGGCAAGCAGCTGAGCAGCCGAGCAGCGGAACAGGCGAATTTGAACGTAAGTATGGCTGCACGAAATGGCAATTTGTGGAGCACAAATGAAATGCTATGCCAACAGCGTACTTTTGCCTATGACCAGCTGGTGTGGCGAATTGCGTCCCCTGCCTCGTTGTCCGCTATTCATTTAGCCTCCCCTTAAGTGTCAGGTAATTAAATTGTAATGCGATATATGTCGCAATTTAAGGTATTTTGGCTAATCCACATAATTGAATGGCCAATTGTTGGTATCTACTCGCCGCTGGAATGAATGTGCAGCGAGGTAAACGGGACATGGTATTAAAATGATTTGTGTGTTGCAATTAAGTGCAAAAGTGGAGAACGGAGGCGGTGGTTCATTCAGGAGAAGTTCCGTTTAAAGAAGTTCACAGATTTTTTTTTTTATTTGAGGCCATGAGGTTTACCACATAAAAGCAAGAAAAGGATATTCATCAATACATTACGTATGTGTATATAAGTAAATGTAGTTATCGCTATTTTTGTAAATAATAAATTTCTTTTTAGGGACCACGATATTTCTATTGAAATCGTTATTGATAAAAAAAAAAACTGATGCATGTATTCATCGATATATTTTTATTACTTAATATCGATATAAAGTTATCGATGTCCTTTCGATACATCTCTAATGATATTAATTTAATATCGAAATACTTATCGAACTTTTGTATTGTTTGATTTAGGTTTTTATCGAATTTTCCAATATATCTACATATTATCGATAACATTTTTGACATTATTTTCTTCAATAAATAGTTAATCGAAATGTTTATCGATAATTTTGTGAATTTGTGATTAATGATACTTAATGTTGTCTGGTATAGATTTTATTCGATCTGTTTTTTAATGTTGTCGAAATATTTATCAATATTACTATCAATATATTTATTCGCTAAATATTGATCGATATTTTTTACACAATCCAAAAGCGAGCGATTTTTGCATATTTTTCGATACGAACTGCTGTCATTTGTACCGGCATTCGAGGTTTAATGATAGCCTTTTATGTTGTGCCTATGCGAAATTAAGCTGTGGGTAATAGCATAGACAGAGGGCGACGTCGATCCGGATAACAGCGCAGTTGACTTGCTGAAAATAAACTAGCCGCAAGATCAAGCAATTTTCGTTATTATTATTTTTTTAATTCACTCAGTTATTACTTAGTTTGATTTTTTTTTATGTAATTAAAGTTTTGCACTTTTTAATAAATATACACTCTTAAATTAAATAATAATTAAATAAATAATATAAGGGAAATAATATCAACAGAAAAAAACATAGATATAAAAAAAAAAAATTAGAAATTCTACAAAAGATTACATTTTGGCAATCGCTCTAAGCGAGTATCGAACCTGGTCCTACAGAATTGTAGTACGCAGCACTCACCACCCCTCGGCTACTGCGGACGCCAAACCGGCTTTCTCTGTTTGCCTACATATATAATAGCCAATAGCTGGCCATTTTCGGCAGTGTTGTCGTCGAAAGTTCCCCCGATCCGCATTAATTTTGAGGATTAGCTGCAGGACTTAATGCAGATCAACTGCAGTTAATTTCCGATATAATTCCGAATTAACAAGTTTACTCGGATCAACGCTGCCATCTGCCTATGCTTTTAGAGAGAGAGGGGCTAATTGCGATGACCTATAGGTCCTATTGGTATAATCGCATCCAGATATGGTTCATTCTGAATGTTGAACCAATAGGCATTGTTTATTTTTTTTTTTCTTCAAGTCGGGTACAGAAGACTCTGCATAAAGCTTCGTTTTCTATCGCTTACCCCCCATATGCTAAACTGACGATGTGTTAAAGCTTAGCCCATGGGAAGAAGTCTTAGTTTTAGACGCTCTTATGCCATTAACTTTAGCTGGTTTGGACTCATTTTTATATCCCGTCGCCATATTCATCCATTTTCACGAAGTTCTTCAGACTTCAGAATGTAACAGGTTTTTTTTTTATTTAGGAAGTTTTAGAACAGGCATGGCTAACAAAAGTTGTAAACCTTATAAGAGAAGGCAATGTCCTTTTTCTAAGGAGAGTTCGAAGTTGGCAGAGTGTACATTATTTTTGGAACCGAAAGATTTATTTACCAAATTGAATACTGAACTGCAGTGGAAATTTGGCATTTTCCATATACATGCGCGTATAAAAGCTACTTTAGACTGATTTCCCCTGCTGCAAGTAGAACACTTGTCATTCGCATGAAATGCAGAAAATTTTCGAATCTCAGTAGCTTACAACTAACGCCAAAACGAATCAAATTCCTTGTCTCAATTTCGCTGATGTCACTAATTAAAGCAATTAATTTCATCTGACTCAGATAAAGCTGAGAAGGTGCAACTTTTCGGGTGACACAGCTGCACACACATGTAAAGCGAAAATTCGCGCTCAATGTGGCCAAGAAACGCCGTTGAGTGATGCTGTACACAAAGTCTGCAGTTATCAACGCAAATACAGCAGCTGTTTACACTATCAGCTGAAGTTTGCACAAAACTTTCTTATATTTTTCTTCTACAAATAGTATGCAAGCATACGTAAATACGTTGTGTGACGAAGTTTTCGCGCTGCGCATCGAACAAAATGAGTACCAAGCGCCGGTTCACCAGCCAAAATATGTGAATTTGTGGAAGCTAGGAAGGAAGTGCAGAGCCAACGGCAGCAAGCAATGTGTTTGTTACTGCTTTGGCTCACAAAAGACACGCACGCACAAGCACGCCCACGCACATATCAACGCAAGGATATCACTCTCAGCTCGTTGTCCGCCGCACTTGGATGGCTGGCTCGCTGACTGGATGGATGACTGGCTCTCATCCTAAGTGGCACCACGACTCGAGTGGCGTTTAATATTAATGAGCTGCATACATTCATACGCACATACATATTTACATACATATATGCCAAAGCAAATAGTACGAGCATGAAAACTTAAGAAACATGTGTTTGCATATAACTACATAAGTAAGCGTTCGTAAGTGTGTGTACGAATTTATTATCATTTGGTGACTTACACATGTTCTGCCACTTTCGCTTAATGACGTCAGTTGAAAAAGTGAAAAGCAAATGGAAAAAAAATTAAAAAAAAATAGTAATCTAAAAAAATTGTACAAGAGCGACATTTTCGATGGCAGTATCTATGTTAGGAAGGAGGTAAATATTTACATACATATGTATGTACACGCATATGTAGGTGGGGTATGTATGTAGATACACATGTAAATGGTCAATAAAAGCGAATTGTCGCAGTTTCGCAAATTTTTGTTGTCAGCAAACAATTAAAGTTGTCTGTTTTTCTTTGCCACTCGTTGAGCTATTACTTGGCTCCTTTTTTGTTGTTGGTGTGGTATTTGCACACACACACTCTTTATTGCTTTTATTGCACTACTTTGACGCTGTTCTTTGCTCTAATTGCAGTTGTTGGCCATTGAAGTTCGTGCGTAAATGAAGTGGCTGCGAAAATTTTTGGACGAGATGCATAAGTATGTAGAAAGAGGCGGTGAGTTAGAGCAGACTAATGGTAAAAAGTTAGTGAATAATAATAAAAATTAGTGTCGCAGTGTATGGTGAAAATGAAGGCCACTGTGTAGAGGACTTTAGAAGCAGTTTATAGACCAAGCGGCAGTATGGAGGAGGGGACACTGGCGGTGACTTAGACGTAGTCTATGAAAGTTGGTGTTACTGACCCGCTGACTTTTGGTTAATTGCGTACGACATGCACAAAACTAACCAACAAATTTTTGAAGTATTTTTAGGCAGGCATGTAGAAGTGGAAGCATGAATTTTTGCATTAAAATAACTTGTGGAAAAAGTTGTAAGTTTTCCAAGAAAATATTTTCTGAAGCATTACGGAGGTTTGGTCGTCGATTGCGGTAAAGCTAAGCCAACGGGCTTAAGGGTAGAACTTAGGTCCCAATTCCTCCAGCTAAATATTCTAGTGCATTAAATACGAGGATTGAATGAGGGGCTTGTGCTATTAAAGGAGAGGTAGAGAGAGAGAGAGCGTTAGATAAAGAGTGAGAAACGTTGGGGATAAACTGCTGTATGGTGCTGAGACGTAACATCGGCGACACAGAAACGGCGAGTCACGGTCGGTGTCGATAATTAGGGGCTTTGTTTAAAACTGTTAACAACTAGCGATGGTGATTGCTGACCGAAGGGAGAGACGGTGAAAATATTGGTGCTGCTCTTAATGGCGAGAAACTAGCTACATCTCGTAGATATACACATATACATACTATAACTTTCTTCAACTGTAAATAAGCAATAAGGCCTCAGTCACCAATGCTTATAAATAACCATAGTTATGTTATAATTTAGTTATAATATAATTACCTTAAATAAATAAATAAATAAATAGCTACATCTATCGGTGATTAAGATGTGTCTTCTGTGAGTTATTTTTAATCTCAACAAATCCTCTAAATGGCTGTGGTTCCTGGTTACTTGGATGCTTGCCTTATCAAAATAATTCTATTTTGGTTTTTAACGAAAAAGAAATCCATTTTCAATGTTAACGAATAAGTTTTATTACGCCGCAGCGCATCAAAATTATTGTGCTAAGTTATTAACGCAACGAAATGAGATCGCTCTTTCAGCCACATTGAATTTTAATAAAATACGTAATTTCCTTACGCATAAAAACGTATTAGAATCTTTGTGAGCAATATTAGCCAGAAGGTGTTGACAAAATGGTGCTTCGCTAAAGCCGATCAACATTTTTAGCAGAGAGTGCTCTCTAAAAAATACTTGTGACTTTTTAGGGCACTCAAACAGACAAGCGTAATTATTGAAAAATTTAAGCCTCAAAGCTTTTACATTTCTTGAGAAAATTCTGGCTATTTAGGAGGTACAGCTTGATTTAATAAGAAACTTGCCGACTACCAAAAAGTTTCTCATGACCAGAAAATGAAGGAAATAATACTCAACTAAAAAGCCTCGAATATACTATAGGTCACACAGTCCGGCCAGGGAAAAGCGACCTGCTTAAGCTGTTTACAAACAAAAAACGTCTCTCATTAGCCCCATTTTTAGAGCATGCCATGAAGGGTGACCAAAAATTACAAAAAGGATGGAATCGAAGCAGAAGACGAAAAACAATGCAGTAGTAACGAAGTGCATTTTATTTGAAAGTTATCATAGTGCGAGCGAAAACGAAGAGAAGGATATTGTATATGTTGTCAATTGCAGGCACTCGTCTTTAACTTCGTCTTCATTCCGCTTTGTCTTCATGTTCATGCCAATGTTCATCTTCATCTTAGTTTTCACCGCAAATGGCATTGCAAACATTTTTAATAAAATTTTTTATTTTTTTCTTTCATTTATTTCCAATTTTTACACTAAAATTTTGCTTAATTTTCTACACCGCTGTGGTCTTACTTACTTGCACTTTCACTTTGACTATTTTTTGCGCATTCATGCTTTGCAACACTTACTCGCCTCGCTGAAGGTTGCCGCAAGGTCCTTGTTTTGTATTTGCAATAAAAATTACAAAACTTTAGCGTTTTGCTGCTTGGCTGCTCGGCATGGCAGCGTGCAAAGAGCGAAAAGGTAGCATACTTCAAGGCGCGTGGGCGTTCAAGTGTTATTACTACTCACAAAACTATGAATTACAATTGTTTTTTATTTGCTGTTTTTTTTTTTGTTTTTTTGTTTTTATTATGACTCGCCGCTGCTGTTTTTGTTTTGCTGCCAAGGTGGCAGAAGGCGCGTTATAATCCAAAATATGGAAAATATTTTTTTTATTTTTATTATAACTATTATTACAGCCGATGTATGTGATTGTTATTGCTTTGTTGTTTTTTTTCTTTGCTGAAATGGCAATAAAACACATGCAGCGAACCTTTTTGGTATTGCCCTTGGCATGAAAGTGCTTTGGCGACAGCTAAATTTTCCTTTCTAAATTAAAGCTTCTAGCGAACTCAGAGCAGCCGCTTTGCGTGCTTTCGTACAATCAGTGACTTTAACTTAAGTGTTATGCAATGGAAAATTACCAAAAATATATGGCTATTTGTCAGTTAGAGTAAATATATGTAAATACCTATGATTTTCTTCAAAAACAAATTTATGTTGTGCGCTTAGAGAAAAGAAAAACTGTACACCATTTTATAAAAAACGCAACATATACAATAAATTTGGAAATCATAGTACTTGTTTTTGTTTTTGTTTCATGAAATTTTGTTTCCTATGCAAAGTTCGTCTTGGAATTCCTTTCCATGCCAGCGGAGAAGGTCAGTCGCGAGCCTTCATTCCAAGTTCACGTGCCGGGACGGCATTTATGTATATGCAAATAGTTGGCATTGCAGCTAGCAATTGAATTTGTTTTTTATACAAATAATTCAGGCGATGTAATAACAAAGCAACACCTTGAGATTTATCGGGCTGATGGCGGACAGCCAAAGCATTTCATTACAGCAAAGTCTTTGTTGACTCCTTTGTGCTTTGCGCGATTTTTTGTTCACTAATTTATTACAAAAAAAAAAAAACATTTCAAACTCTAAAACCTCTTTGTAACTTATTCTGAAGTATCAGCCCGTGTCCTTTCCGTTCGTTATTTTCATGAAATCCTACTCCAATCCTAAAGCTTTGCGTCACCTGCGTGTGATTAATTAGCGTACCTTAAAACAACTTCGAAATTGCTTTTGAAATTAAATTGCCAACGAAACTCTTATCGCTTATGTGCTTACATAAAACACAAAAGACGAAAGGAAAGTTGCTCTCGTAGTTGCATAAAATATAGACTTGGTAATCAGATAAGTTTGTGGTGGCGAAACTTTGTAACGAAAATATTGTGAGGAACACACACACACAGGCACACACACACAAACAGAAGCCAGCCAACTTACAGCAGATCCCATAATCCCTGAAGTATGGCAGCCTTGCATTTTAGTTGTAAAAAGAAAATTTAAAAACTTTTGCCACACACTTTCGATTTCTGCATTGTCTACTTACGGTTGGCTGCAACGGCTACCCCCTTCTCCCTATCCTTCTCCTCTCGCTACTTTGCTAATTAATCTTCGGTTGGCTGCTTCGTTAAGGAGAGTGTAAATTGTGCTTTTAAAGCGTCGCTGTCGAACACTGCGATGGCTGTCTAAAAAGGCATTTTGCGCAGCAGCAGTGGCGGGGCAAAGCGCGCGCGGAAGTTGGCAGCTCGTCGCTGTTATTGCAACTTTAGTGCTTGTGGCTAGTGCGGTGGCTTCGTGCAACACGTCACTGCCACAATAGTTTAAAAATTTACAAATTAGTTGCGACAAGCGTCAGCTGCTTGTAATTACAATAAGTTCAGTTGCAGCACAGTCCGCCAGTTGAGCAGAGCGGTTGTGGCGTGAGGAAGGGGTGAAAAAGAAACGCTTCAATCAAAAGGTAACAGCGCCACACAGATAACAGACAAGCTGTAGGAACAATAGACTTTAGTGCAGCTGTGGCAGCAGCAGGCGGCAAAGAATCACAGACGCTGCTTGCTGGAATCGAGTTTATGAGTGAGTGGTGCGGCGTGGCGTATGCGCAACATTGTGCAATATTTTATGAATAGCGCTAAATAGGATGATGCTTGTAGCAGCGAAAATTTGCGCTAATTAATGCAAAATATACAATTACTTGCATTCTGTTTTTTTTTTATCGCGTTGTTGCTGTGATCGCTGCTTTTTGTATATCATTTTACGTCTTTGCAATGGACCGGTTTACTTAAATACATTTGGCCTTGCAAACAAAGATTATTTTTAACTGCAGCTCGTATTGAGGGAGATGAGGGCTTGAAATCAGATATAAATGTTATAAATCAGCAGAGAAGCGCTGGGTTGCTGACAAATGTATTCTGTGCAAAAATTTGTGAGAGGATATAGTTGTAAAAGCGATTATTCAATGAAGTGAAGAGTGCTGAATAAAACGGAATTAATTTAGGAAGTGCTGAGTCAGCTTTGACTGAGTACTCCGAATTTTGGGACGATAGAAACAGGAAAAATTAAATAAACTGCAGCTGCTGAATCATTTTTGTAAAGGCTGAGTAATCTTAAAAAGCGCTGAATTATGCTATAGTGCGCTGAATAACGCTGAGCGGGGTTTGCGAAACGTATACGTAATATTTTTGAATGATCAAATTGCACAGCTTTTGTTTTTCATTTTAAATTCACAATTCACGTTGTACTTCAGCAACTGAACTGTTTGTAGTCGTAATATGCAATGTGCTGAATTATACTGGGGCGATAAAAATAAGTAAACTAAAAGTACTAAATAAGGATGAATCGTTTTTGTAAAGGCGTAGAAATTTTAGAAAGTGCTGAATTATGATATAGTGCGCTGAATAACGCTGAATACGTTTTGTGAAACACATACACTTAAAACTAAAGGAGCGCAATGCTGCTGAATTGCATTATAAAGCAATAAATTGCATTAGAATTGTACTTACCTACATAAAACTTTTCGGTTGGGGATTTAAAATTATGAAGAACCAATATATGAGAATCACTTTCTAAATGAAGCTGCAGGTATTTGTTTTGGAAGTAAAAACATGGCACAGTAGTTTAAATTTAATTATGCAAGCTGAATGTGGCTGAATTCCAAACCTTGCATTAACAATAAAAAAGCGTGCCCTATAAATGTATTTCTGTCAAAGTTCTAATCATTTAGCGCTGCTGAATTGCGCTGAATTGTGACGAATCGTTGAATAATTTTTTTCTTTCGTACATGATAAGGCGCATGACTATATACAAAGTCATATTATGCATGCTGAATAGCGCTGAATAACACAAAAAAAAAAAAAAACAATTTATTGTTTTGCAGTAAGCTATGTACGTACATATAATTTCAACGCCTGCTCTTATATTTCAAATAAGCTGAACTGAGTTAGGGTGGAATTTATTCAGAATCGCTAAATTATTATTTTGTTTTTTTACATTCAAAGGTACATCACTTTGTAAAAATTTATATTAGACACAAATTAATATATTTTTCCCTGTATGCCTGAATTGAGTTGACGAAAAAAGTATTCGGTTTATTCGCTTGATTTATTACAATTATACTCCAATTAGTTTCTCGCTTTTAGCTTAATTTTTTGCTTTCAAAAATCTTTTCCTTTGGCTAGCAACTCATTAATAAATATTTTCCTCCTTAGCGAACAGAAAATGTGTAAAGCAAAAATACCGTGCGCCACGCGTTTACTGTCAGCATCCATCTGCACTTATTCACTTAAGTTACCACTTTGACTGTCGCTTTCTACTTGCTGCGCCTTTTGCGTTATGGCGTTGCATCCTTCAAAAAAAAAAAAAAAAAAACAATTTACCACCCACACCACAGCCCTACGCGCCCGGAGCTGCGCCTCAGAAAAAATTGCTGAAAGGAAAAACCAAAATCCAAAGCATAGAACTCTTTTCCCCGCTGCTTCTGAGCTTTCTTTCACTTTCATGTAAGTGGGGCAGCCACTGCAATTATGAGTTTGTTGGTTTTGTAATTATTTTGTAATTTTATGCACTCGCTGTTACTCGCTCGCTGGCTGCTTTGCCGTGGTCAGTGCGCTAGCGTTTTCTGTTTTTTAGTGAAAGCAGGAAATGTGCCGAAGTGGCAGGATGGCAGGGCGGCAGGGCGGCAGGCGGACGTAGTACAAAACTATGAAGTGCCGCTGAGAGTAGCCGGACGTGCACATTAGCGTTATGAATATGTATGTGTGCGTGGATGCTGCTGGAAATTATACTATTGCGGCTGCCTCTGTTAGCCTAATTGCAGTTTTTTCTCCACATATTTTCACAAACACTTTGGTGTCTTTGTTTTCCAAGCCAAGCTGGCTTGTCTAAACTAACTAACTGCTCGTAGGGAAGTGGAGCATATTTTTTATGAATTATTTGCTTAAAACTATTTCCGTGTTCAAGTAGCAGTTTGCGGCAGAATGAAGTGACCATCCTGTGGTTAGTTGTTGATGGTGTGTGTGTGTGAGTGGATAATAATTTTGTTCATTAAAATGCAGTTTATTCGAGAGAATAGTTCATTTTCTGAACCATGGAAAGTATGCACAAATGTAATTTGTGTGAGGAAATGCTTTGAAAATATGTAATTTCATATTTCAGTTGAAACTTGTTTTGATGCTGGAAATTTCTAGACGAATTTTCCTTAAAAGTTTCTATCTAGATACAAACAGATAGATATGAGGGAGCTTAAATTGAAAGAAGAAATTTCCGTAGACAGTTGTTGTCTGCCACGGAGGGGCTCTTTTTAGAAAATGCGCGCCACACAATGGATAACCCGCTATGTGGAAAGTTTTGAGCCGCTACTTACCACCCTCGCCAGAGACTGGTTCAACTCTTACCGGAGTTATATACATATATGAATGGCAGTGCCCTTCAAGGCTCTTGTCAAAAGGAGGAGATCTGTCGTCGACCGAGAGGACTATTCAAAATTGTCGAGGGGGCCCTGTTCTCGTTGAACGGACTTGAAACTCATCTGCCTCGGGGCAGCCTTGTCAAAAGAAAATATATCGAGTATGCGCTAGTCAGACTTACACCTTAGCCTCGACAATCGTTCAAGTAAATGCAGACATCAAACTGACGATGCGTGAAGAAAGTTGAGCATAATTTGGAGGATAACTTAGCTTTTTAATGACGACTGGCTTGAGGCGGTTGAGAAGTGCATATAAATTTTCACAAGCAGCTTTTTTTTGCGCATCTGTTTTCTGTATCTCGTTAAACACAGGTTGGCTGGTCATACTGCTCTTCCTACTTTCTGGCACTATAAGTCAAAAGTCATTTACGATGCATTCGATGACAAGTACCGAGTTTTGCTCCTGAAATTCTTCAATTTAAATATTACGCTCAGATCATGGCTAAAAATTGGCTAAGCCAGCTTTGTAGGTAAGCCGGGGTTCTCCTAAGGATAACGCTGGTATTGCACCTCACTTTGCAGCATTCAGAGTTGGCAAAAGAGCAATAATTAGGAAGGAGGAATGCTATTTATTTATGTGGGTGCCATGAGAGTTCAAGTTTTCAGTGGCATTCAAATGGCATTGAAAGTACATTCAAAGCTTTAAAGTTTAATAACAGTTCATAAGCTTAAACAGCTTTGCTTGTTAGATATTTTTAGAAGGCAAATCCGAAAGACTAAAAGGGCAAACAAAATTAGAATAAAAATGTATAAAATATCAAAATATTAGTGCGGGCCAAAAGGATTTGAGAAAACTGTTTAAATGAAATATAGCCGTGGGTACAAATACAGAAAAACCCTGACAAAAATTTATTCTAGCAAACTTTTGTTTACTTTAAGTGTAGTTATGCCAGCTAAAGTTTACATAAATACCAAGCACTACTACAACACCAGCATCACTCGGCTTGAATGTGGTGGCGGACGTGGCGTATGAGCAACCAACACGTGCCGGCGTACTGTACTGACTGGTCACATCGACGGCTTGTATGATATATTTTAAAAATAATTTATTTAATTTTCCAATTAAATAGTAAATTGACCGCAGAACCAGTGGCTGCGGGCGGGTCAAAAGAGTAAACAAAAGACGAAACAGCCCAGTCAGTAGGTCAGTGCAGTCGGCGGCTGGGCAATCAGTTTAGTCGAATTGATTGATGCGATTTTCAGGCAGTTACGATTTTTTATTATCTTTTGCTGTTTTTTGTTGTGGCAGCACTTACTTACTTCCCTACCTACATAAATGAGAATGTAGGAAGGTATATATGTATAGATATTTATGTGTGTGTGTGTGTGTAAACAACAGCAGTTACAATCAAAGTTGAATTTGTTGAATTGGCAAAATGGTTTTTGCTGTTGTTGTAGCGCTGTCCAACCGCCATACGCGTGTTTACATCAGGCATGAAAAATGAACGGCAAACAAAAGTGGTTGCAAGCGGTTGGTGGGCGAGAGTTTTTCTGAAGGAAAAAATTGTGTTTATCTCCGGTTTGCTTTTGTATTCCACTGCCCTACATATGTATGCGCTTTTGTGTGCGTATGTGTGCTGTATTTATGGCACGTGTGCCCTGCTGTAGGTCACTCACTTTCTCTCCACTAGGACCATTTATCAATTTCTTTG
>NW_023458567.1:1564448-1579559 GCF_013731165.1 Rhagoletis pomonella | reverse complement strand
AGTCAAAGCCGTGTTTGTAGAAGATTAAGTTCGCGATATTGCAGTTGCGAATTAAAAAAAAAAAAACAATGCTTAACAAAATGGTAGACAAATTTTGAAATTTCGGCTGTAATCATTTTGATCTTTCCTGGACCTCATTTGTACAGAAATAAATATTTTACCAGCATGCTGGTAAGTTATATGCTTCGAGCCTGATGGTACATTCTCTTGGTTTAGGTTTAGCTTTTTACCCAGTGTTCATTGTTTTTCTATACAATTACTTATTCAAAATGTTTGTGTGTATACTTATATATGTATACGTAAGTAAACAATTTTAGCTACCATTTTTAGCCACAACGACTTTTTTTAGCTCTTTTTTAGCCCTGTTTTTAAAGGAATTTGGCTACCACTAAAAATGATTCGCGGCAACACTGAGCGACACCCTAATAAAGGGAATAAGTACAAAATTTTCACGTAAAAAGAGCATTATTTTTAAGTGGAAAGATAAAACTCAATAATAATTATTATCTCTGAGCGAATAAATAAAATAAAAATCATAAAATAGTTATTTCCGCTGAGCGAAAAAATAAAACTCAATAATAATTATTGTTTTTAATCGAAAAGAATAAAAATCATAAAAAATGATTAAATGCTGATTTAAATTATTTTCTTCATAATGATTACCGCTCCTGTCTCTTAGCTCAGCAAAGCAATTTTTTTTTAACAAGATACCCTGCGCCTACGCTAACCAAGCATTAAGATCCACAGTCTAGTCCAGGTTAGTAGTTATACACTTTTTCCTTTTATTTTGGGTCAGTTGCTGTTATTCCGGCATCTACGTCATATTGCGCCAGTTGTAGCAAATGTGCCCTAAAACCCAAAATGAAAGAAAACAAAATAGGTGCCGAGTCATATGAGCACATATTCCTTTTCCATGCACATCAACAGCAAACATAAATTTTTAGCACGACATATTGCATGTGTCTTCCTCGTTCGAAATGGTATACGATTTATTCTTTCCGTCGCTTTCTCTTAGCAAATGCGCCTTGGAATTTAAAAATTTTCAGATATTTGTTTTGCATTGCATTTCGTCCATTTTTTTATTGCCAATTTTCCTTTAAGCTAAATACAATCGAACAAATAACGATGCCACAATGCATATGGCACACAAAATATAAAAAAAAGAAAACAAACACATCAATACAATACTTCCATTCCGCACTACTGTTCTACTTCTGTGCAATTTTTCTCAGCGTTTTATGGGTTACCGAATAAAATGTCCACAGCTGAGTGCAGGAAAAGCCAAACAACAACGCAATGGATTTGGCTGTAGTATTTGTAGTATTCTGTAAACGTGTGTTAAGGTGGGCGGGGCGGCAGGAATAGGTGCACCTCGACCCTCATGTGGCATGTAGCATGTTCCATGCACGCAATTAACCTCATCCCCTTTACTGTGTAGAACGTCTCTTCGTTTGCTCGCTTTTGCTAACTGACTGCATTAGATACATGTGTGTAGATTAGGGTGGTAAAAAAAAAGTAAGGTCGGAATTTGAATGCTCTCACATCCTAGGATTGTTTTATACCCCTGTATTTTATTTTGAAATCAAAAAAAAAATATTTGGAGGTCGCTCAAAGCGCTCAAAGTTTTCCATGTAAGTATTTCATATGGAAAAAAAAACAAATTTTCATAGAAATAGCATATAAATCTTTAATATCAATATTTTTCGATCCAAAAACCTTGTTTCTCTTCAGGAAACTTCCAATAACAATACCCAATTGCTTATTTAATTATTTTCTATTATTAACTATTTTTTGTAGGTCACCAAAAACCCCATAAAATACGTAAAATAAATAAATTGGTATTGTTATTGGCATTTTCCTGAAGAGAAGCAAAGTTTTTCGATCGAAAAATAATGGGGCGTATTCTTGTTTTCGTACGAATCGAAATTCATGAAATTTTCCTATCATTTTGTATTCAAAAATTTCAAATTTTCGATTCGTACGAAAACTAGAATACGCCTCATTAATTTTCAAGAATTCTATACTATTTCTACGAAAACTTGTTTTTTACCCATATAAAGTACATCGAAAACTTTGAACGCTTTGAGCGACCTCTAAGTATTTTTTTGGTTTTACAATAAAAAAAACGGGGATATAGTTTTTTTTCGGTATAGAACCATCCTTGGGGGTGATAGCATTAAAATTGCGACTTTCCTTTTCACCTGAATTTTTGGACGACCCTAATGTATGCATATACATAAATATTTATACAGTCGTGGAACTATTTACCAGAGCGCGTTGGGGCAGCTAGAAGTGCTGTTTATATATATTTTTTCATTTCCATTTAAATTTAAGTGGTGGCACCTCTACTGCAGTGTTCTGCGCTATTTTCTCGTAATTTATTTACAACTATATTTTCTGCTGCTCGCTCTTAACTCATGAATCGCGAGTTCCCCCCCGCCAGCGCTGCTTTGGCAACAGCGAATTTGTCGCGCTTAGTTTTTCCCCCATTTTTCGTCATTTATTTATGTAAATATTCACCAGCTTACAACCAGTTTACCAGTTAACTACTTCCCATTTTGCCACACAAATCGCTTTGTGTCCTTTATTTACCTCCCTCCCTCCCTCCCTGCCAAGAGCGGCACTCAAACCAGTTGTGGCCAGCGCTCGACCCCCGGACCGACAATGCTTGTGTGCACTCACTCGACTATTGTCACACAGAATTGTTTAGTAGTTACTCACTGGAGCACTACTCGTTCTGCTGCCGGCTCGGTTCGTCGGTTAGTTGGACGCTTGGTCTGTCCTTTGAATGCTCCATTTTTATTCCCTCTTCGGCTTGTATGTATGAGTAGTGTCTGTTTGTATTGTGTGGTTTTATTGAATGCGGCATTGCTATGGTTACTCTGCGCTGAGCGATACAAATGAAAGTGACAACAGCGCGAAAAAGGCGCACCGAAGAAGAGCACCGAGGCAAAAAAGGGGGCTACAATTGTGGCCCGTAGTATTCCCAACATTACTGCTGCTACTCGTCTCGCTCGTTTCATTTAGTTTCGTTGCTTATTCAGCTGACATTTATTTACATTACAAAAAACTTTACCTACATACATGTACATGGGCTCTTGTATATACATACATATGTATGCAATATGTATGTGTTTGACCTGGCTCAACATCGGCTGCATGCCTGTGTGGCACAGTAACGTACCTCGAATGTGCCAACCAAGAAAAAGGTCGTTGATTATCGATTTTTTAATTAAAATTAAAACAAACTGCGAGCGAGCAGGCAAGCAGCTGAGCAGCCGAGCAGCGGAACAGGCGAATTTGAACGTAAGTATGGCTGCACGAAATGGCAATTTGTGGAGCACAAATGAAATGCTATGCCAACAGCGTACTTTTGCCTATGACCAGCTGGTGTGGCGAAGTGCGTCCCCTGCCTCGTTGTCCGCTATTCATTTAGCCTCCCCTTAAGTGTCAGGTAATTAAATTGTAATGCGATATATGTCGCAATTTAAGGTATTTTGGCTAATCCACATAATTGAATGGCCAATTGCTGGTATCTACTCGCCGCTGGAATGAATGTGGCGCGAGGTAAACGGGACGTGGTAGTAAAATGATTTGTGTGTTGCAATTAAGTGCAAAAGTGGAGAACGAAGGCGGTGGTTCATTCAGGAGACGTTCCGTTTAAAGAAGTTCACAGATTTTTTTTTTATTTGAGGCCATGAGGTTTACCACATAAAAGCAAGAAAAGGATATTCATCAATACATTACGTATGTGTATATAAGTAAATGTAGTTATCGCTATTTTTGTAAATAATAAATTACTTGTTAGGGTCCACGATAATTCTATTGAAATCGTTATTGATAAAAAAACTGATACATGTATTTATCGATATATTTTTATTACTTAATATCGATATAAAGTTATCGATGTCCTTTCGATACATTTCTAATGATATTAATTTAATATCGAAATACTTATCGAACTTTTATATTGTTTGATTTAGGTTTTTATCGAATTTCCCAATATATGTGCATATTATCGATAACATTTTTGACATTATTTTCTTCAATAAATAGTTTATCGAAATGTTTATCGATATGTTTTGTGAATTTGTGATTAATGATACTTAATGTTGTCTGGTATAGATTTTATTCGATCTTTTTTTAATGTTGTCGAAATATTTATGAATATTACTATCAATATATTTATTCGCTAAATATTGATCGATATTTTTTACACTTTCCAAAAGTGAGCGATTTTTGCATATTTTTCGATACGAATTACTGTCATTTGTAACGGCATTCGAGGTTTAATGATAGCCTTTTATGTTTTGCCTATGCGAAATTAAGCCGTGGGTAATAGCATAGACAGAGGGCGACGTCGATCCGGATAACAGCGCAGTTGACTTGCTGAAAATAAACTAGCCGCAAGGTCAAGCAATTTTCGTTATTATTATTTTTTTTAATTCACTCAGTTATTACTTATTTTGATTTTTTTTTATGTAATTAAAGTTTAGCACTTTTTAATAAATATACACTCTTAAATTAACTAATAAATAAATAAATAATATAAGAGAAATAATATCCACAGAAAAAAAACATAGATATAAAAAGAAAAAAATTAGAAATACTACAAAAGATTACATTTTGGCAATCGCTCTAAGCGAGCATCGAACCTGGTCCTACAGAATTGTAGTACGCAGCACGGCTTTCTCTGTTTGCCTACTTATGTAATAGCCAATAGCTGCCATAATGCATATCAACTGCAGTTAATTTCCGATATAATTCCGAATTAACAAGTTTACTCGGATCAACGCTGCCATCTGCCTATGCTTTTAGAGAGAGAGGGGCTAATTGCGATGACCTATAGGTCCTATTGGTATAATCGCATCCGGATATGGTTCATTCTGAATGTTGAACCAATAGGCATTGTTTATTTTGTTTTCTTCAAGTCGGGTACAGAAGACTCTGCATAAAGCTTCGTTTTCTATCGCTTACCCCCCATATGCTAACCTAACGATGTGTTAAAGCTTAGCCCATTAGTTTTAGACGCTCTTATGTCATTAACTATAACTGGTTTGGACTTCTTTTTATATCCCGTCTCCCATATTCATCCGTTTTCACAAAGTTCTTCTGACTTCAGAATGTAACAGGTTTTTTTTATTTACGAAGTTTTAAAACAGGCATGGCTAACAAAAGTTGTAAACCTCATAAGAGATGGCAAGGTCCTTTTTCTAAAGAGAGTTCGAAGTTGGAAGAGTGTAAATTTTTCTTGGAACCGAAAGATTTATTTTCCAAATTGAATACTGAGCTGCAGTGGAAATTTGGCACCTTCCATATACATACATACGAGTATAAAAGCTACTTTAGACCGATTTCCCCTGCTGCAAGTAGAACACTTGCCTTACGCATGAAATGCAGAAAATTTTCGATTTCTCAGTAGCTTACAACTAAGGCCAAAACGAATCAAATTCCTTGTCTCAATTTCGCTGATGTCACTAATTAAAGCAATTAATTTCATCTGACTCAGATAAAGCTGAGAAGGTGAAACTTTTCGGGTGACACAGCAAAAAAATTGTCTTTTAAAAACTTGTACATGTATGGGCGCTTTGCATTCACGAACTTACACAGCTGCACACACACGTAAAGCGAAAATTCGCGCTCAATTCCTTTGTGGCCAAGAAACGCCGTTGAGTGATGCTGTACACTAAGTCTGCAGTTATCAACGCAAAGACAGCAGCTGTTTACACTATCAGCTGAAGTTTGCACAAAACTTTCTTATATTTTTCTTCTACAATCTACAATACTACATCGAAGAAAATGAGTACCAAGCGCCGGTTAAACAGCCAAAATATGTGAATTTGTGGAAGCTAGGAAGGAAGTGCAGAGCCAACGGCAGCAAGCACTGTGTTTGTTACTGCTTTGGCTCACAAAAGACACGCACGCACAAGCACGCCCACGCACATATCAACGCAAGGATATCACTCTCAGCTCGTTGTCCGCCGCACTTGGATGGCTGGCTCGCTGACTGGATGGATGACTGGCTCTCATCCTAAGTGGCACCACGACTCGAGTGGCGTTTAATATTAATGAGCTGCATACATTCACACGCACATACATATTTATACACATATATGTAAAAGCAAATAGTACGAGCATGAAAACTTAAGAAACATGTGTTTGCATATAACTACATATGTAAGTAAGCGTTCGTAAGTGTGTGAACGAATTTATTATCCTTTGCTGACTTACACAGGTTCTGCCACTTTCGCTTAATGACGTCAGTTGAAAAAGTGAAAAGCAAATGGAAAAAAATTAAAAAAAAATAGTAATCTAAAAAAATTGTACAAGAGCGACATTGTAGATAGCAGTAGCAGTAGATGTTAGGAAGGAGATACATATTTACATACATATGTATGTACACGCATATGTAGGTGAGGTATGTATGTAGATACACATGTAAATGGTCAATAAAAGCGAATTGTCGCAGTTTCGCAAATTTTTGTTGTCAGCAAACAATTAAAGTTGTCTGTTTTTCTTTGGCCCTCTTTGAGCTATTACTTTTTTGTTGTTGCTGTGGTATTTCCACACACACACTCTTTATTGCTTTTATTGCACTACTTTGACGCTATTCTTTGCTCTAATTGCAGTTGTGGGCCATTGAAGTTCGTGCGTAAATGAAGTGGCTGCAAAAATTTTGGACGAGATGCATAAGTATGTAGAAAGAGGCGGTGAGTTAGAGCAGACTAATGGCAAAAAGTTAGTGAATAATAATAAAAATTAGTGTCGCAGTGTATGGCGAAAATGAAGGCCACCGTTTAGATGACTTTAGAAGCAGTTTATAGGCCAAGCGGCAGTGTGGAGGTGAGGAACACTGGCGGTGACTTAGACGTAGTCTATGAAAGTTAGTGTTACTGACCCGCTGACTTTTGGTTAATTGCGTACGACATGTACAAAACTAACCAACAAATGTTAGAAGTATTTTTAGGCAGGCATCTAAAAGTGGAAGCATGAATTTTTACATTAAAAAAACTTGTGAAAAAGTTGTAAGTTTTCCAAGAAATTTTTTTCTGAAGCATTAGGGCACCTCCCTATCCCTGGTCGACTATTGTGGTAATGCCAATCCAACGGGCTTAAGGGTTAAACGGAGGTTCCAAATCCCCCAGATAAATAATGCAGTGCACTAAATAAGAACCTTTATCGGGCCGCCTGATGAGAGGGAGGGAGACAGAGAGAGAAGGTGGTGGGGATAAACTGCTATATGGCGCTGAGTCGTAACATCGGCGACACGGAAACGGTGAGTCGCGGTCGGTGTCGATAACTAGGGGCTGTGAGAGATGGAGAAAATATTGGTGCTGTGCAACTAGCGACACCTATCGGCGATTAAGGTATGCCTTCTGAGATTGATCCTTATTCTTAACAAATCCACTAAATGGTTATGGTTTCTGGTTACTTACATGCTTGTCTTATTAAAATAATTCTATTTTGGTTTTTAACGAAAAAGAAATCCAATCGCTAACGCTGAAGCTGTAGCATTTATCTGGGCGCTAGGTAACTGATTTTATTTCAATTTCAACGTTAACGAATGAGCTTTATTACGCATAAAAACGTATTAGAATATTCGTGAGCAATATTAGCCAGAAGGTGTTGTAAAAATGGTGCCTCGCTAAAGCCGAAGCGTATGATCAACATGACTTTTTTAGGGCACTCAAACAGACAAGCGTAATTATTGAAAAATTTAAGCCTCAAACAAAAAACGTCTCTCATTAAGCAAGCCATGAAGGGTGACTAAAATTACAAAAGGGATGGAAGCGAAGCAGTAGATTATAGTTATCATAGTGCGAGCGAAAACGAAGAGCAGGATGTTGCGTATGTTGTCAATTGCAGGCACTCGTCTTTAACTTCGTCTTCATTCCGCTTTGTCTTCATGTTCATGTTAATGTTCATCTTCATCTTAGTTTTCACCGCAAACGGCAGTGCAAACATTTTTAATAAAATTTTTTTATATTTTTTTTTAAATTTATTTCCAATTTTTACACAACAAGTTTGCTTACTTTTCTACACCGCCGTGGTCTTACTTGCACTTTCACTTTGACAACTATTTTTTGCGCATTCATGCTTTGCAACACTTACTCGCCTCGCTGAAGGTTGGCGCAAGGTCCTTGTTTTGTATTTGCAATAAAAATTACAAAACTTTAGCGTTTTTCTGCTTGGCTGCTCGGCATGGCAGCGTGCAAAGAGCGAAAAGGTAGCATACTTCAAGGCGCGTGGGCGTATAAGTGTTATTACTACTCACAAAACTATGAATTACAATTGTTTTTTATTTGCTGTTTTTTTTTTGTTTTTTTGTTTTTATTATGACTCGCCGCTGCTGGTTTTGTTTTGCTGTCAAGGTGGCAGAAGGCGCGTTATAATCCAAAATATGGAAAATATTTTATTTTTTTTATTATAACTATTATTACAGCCGATGTATGTGATTGTTATTGCTTTGTTTTTTTTTTCTGCTGAAATGGCAATAAAACAAATGCAGCGAGCCTTTTTGCTATTGCCCTTGGCATGAAAGTGCTTTGGCGACAGCTAAATTTTCCTTTCTAAATTAAAGCTTCTAGCGAACTCAGAGCAGCCGCTTTGCGTGCTTTCGTACAATCAGTGACTTCAACTTAAGTGTTATGCAATGGAAAATTACCAAAAATATATGGCTATTTGTCAGTTAGAGTAAATATGGGACATTTTTATGTAAATACCTATGATTTTCTTCAAAAAAAATTTATGTTGTGCGCTTAGAGAAAAGAAAAACTGTACACCTTCCTGTAAAAAGCGAAACATATACAATAAATTTGGAAATCATAGTACTTATTTTTATTTTTTTTTGTTTCATGAAATTTTGTTTCCTATGCAAAGTTCGTCTTGGAATTCCTTTTCATGCCCGCGGAGAAGGTCGGTCGCGAACCTTCATTCCAAGTTCACATGCCGGGACGACATTTAAGTATATGTAAATGGTTGGCATTGCAGCTAGTAATTGAATTTGTTTTTATACAAATAATTCAGGCGATGTAATAACAAAGCAACACCTTGAGATTTATCGGGCTCATGGCGGACAGCCAAAGCATTTCATTACAGCAAAGTCTTTGTTGACTCCTTTGTGCTTTGCGCGAGTTTCAGTTCACTAATTTATTATACAAAAAAAAAAAAAAAAACATTTTAAACTCTAAAACCTCTTTGTAACTTATTCTGAAGTATATTCTGAAGTATCTGT
Organism: Rhagoletis pomonella; assembly: GCF_013731165.1. Taxonomy (NCBI): domain Eukaryota; kingdom Metazoa; phylum Arthropoda; class Insecta; order Diptera; family Tephritidae; genus Rhagoletis; species Rhagoletis pomonella. Next base: position 1,570,324 of record NW_023458567.1, on the reverse strand, counting down.
CCTTTCCGTTCCTTATTTTCATGAAATCCTACTACAATCCTAAAGCTTTGCGTCACCTGCGTGTGATTAATTAGCGTACGTTAAAACTACTTCGAAATTGCTTTTGAAATTAAATTGCCAACGAAACTCTTATCGCTTATGAGCTTACACAAAATACAAAAGACGAAAGGAAAGTTGCTCTCGTAAATAGTTGCATAAAATATAGACTTGGTAATCAGATAAGTTTGTGGTGGCGAAACTTTGTAACGAAAATATTGTGAGGAACACACGCACAGGCGCACAGACACGCAAACAGGAGCCAGCCAACTTGCAGCAGCTCCCATAATCCCTGAAGTATGGCAGCCTTGCATTTTAGTTGTAAAAAGAAAATTTAAAAACTTTTGCCACACACTTTCGATTTCTGCATTGTCTACTTACGGTTGGCTATCCCCTTCTCCCTATCCTTCTCCTCTCGCTACATTGCTAATTAATCTTCGGTTGGCTGCTTCGCTAAGGAGAGTGTAGTTTGTGCTTTTAAAGCGTCGCTGTCGAACACTGCGATGCCTGTCTAAAAAGGCATTTTGCGAAGCAGCAGTGGCGGGGCAAAGCGCGCGGAAGTTGGCAGCTCGTCGCTGTTATTGCAACTTTAGTGCTAGTGCGGCTAGTGCGGTGGCTTCGTGCAACACGTCACTGCCACAATAGTTTAAAAATTTACAAATTAGTTGCGACAAGCGGCAGCTGCTTGTAATTACAATAAGTTCAGTTGCAGCACAGTCCGACAGTTGAGCAGGGCGGTTGTGGCGTGAAGATGGGGTGAAAAAGAAACGCTTCAATCAAAAGGTAACAGCGCCACACAGATAACAGGCAAGCTGGAACAATAGACTTTTGTGCAGCTGTGGCAGCAGCAGGCGGCAAAGAATCACAGACGCTGCTGGAATCGAATTTATGAGTGAGTGGTGCGGCATGGCGTATGCGCAACATTGTGCAATATTTTATGAATGGCGCTGAATAGGATGATGCTTGTAGCTGCGAAAATTTGCGCTAATTAATGCAAAATATACAATTACTTGCATTCTGTTTCTTTTTATCGCCTTGTTGCTGCGATCGCTACTTTGTGTTTATCATTTTACGTCTTTGCAATGGACCGGTTTACTTAAACACATTTTGCCTTGCAAAAAAAAATTGTTTTTAACTGCAGCTCGTATTGAGGGAGATGAGGGTTTGAAATCAGATATAAATGTTATAAATCAGCAAAGAAGCGCTGGGTTGCTGACAAATGTATTCTGTGCAAAAATTTGTGAGATGATATAGTTGTAAAAGCGATTATTCAATGAAGTGAATGGTGCTGAATAAAAAGGAATTAATTTAGGAAGTGCTGAGTTAGTTTTGAGTGAGTACTCCGAATTAGGGGACGATAGAAACAGGAAAAATTAAATAAACTGCAGCTGCTGAATCATTTTTGAAAAAGGCTGAGTAATTTTAAAAAGCGCTGAATTATGCTATAGTGCGCTGAATAACGCTGAGCGGGGTTTGCGAAACGTAAACGCAATATTTTTTTATGACCAAATTGCACAGCTTTTGTTTTTCATTTTAAATTCACAATTCACGTTATACTTCAGCAACTGAACTGTTTGTAGTCGTAATATGCAATGTGCTGAATTATACTGGGGCGATAAAAAAAGAAATATCCAAGTTAATTAAAACTACAGGGCTGAATCGTTTTTGTAAAGGCCTAGGAAATTTTAGAAAGTGCTGAATTATGATATAGTGCGCTGAATAATGCTGAATACGTTTTGTTAAACACGCACACGTAATACTTTTTTATAATCAAAATTTCCCTGCCCTTTTTTTTCATTTTAAAACCACAAATTCCTTCAGAAAAATCTCTACTCTTGGTAGTCGTAATACACAATGTTCTGAATTATACTGGGGCGATAGAAACAGGAATAACCAATAAACTAAAACTGCTGAATAAGTTGGAATCATTTTTGAAAAGGCTTAGTAATTCTAGAAAGCGCTGAATTATGTTATAGTGTGCTGAATAAGTCTTGTGAAACACAAAAACGTATTATTTTTGTATAATAAAAATTTTACAATCTCTGGTTTTAATCCTAAAACCGCAGATGAAGTTTAACTTCAGCCAAAGCTAAACTGTTTTGTAGCAGAAAAAGTAAGTAACAGGCATTAATAAATAAGTACGCTTTACTAAATATCGCTGAGTGCTTTTCAAAAGTGAAAAATATTTTTTTTTAAAGCGCTGGATTACTTTACAACGCGCTGAATTATGCTAAAGGCGCTTAATAAATTAATATTTTTTTTTTTAAAAGAGCATAAAGGTGCGTAATGTCTAAAAGCTAAGTTAATTTAAAGTTTACTTAATCTTACTTAGGTTTAAGTAAATATATCCCATTAAAAAATTTTCTTTGTTACAAAATCGAGCTGAATTGGACTTGAGGCCCTTTTGAATAAAAATTTTCATCAAGCTCAATAAAATTGTTCAATATGTCTTTTTCTTTATGTCTTTGGTAAATAAATGCTAAGAAAATGATCTTCCCTCTGCTGAATTGCTCACTTTCGTACTTTTCCGATATTTAAAACAAAAGCGCTTAGATAAATGTAAAACTAAAGGAGCGCAATGCTGCTGAATTGCATTATAAAGCGATAAATTGCATTAGAATTGTACTTAGCTACATACAACTTTTCGGTTGGGGATTTAAAATTATGAAGAATCAATATATGAGAAACACTTTCTAAATGAAGCTGCAGGTATTTGTTTTCGAAGTAAAAACACGGCACAGTAGTTTAAATTTAATTATGCAAGCTGAATGTGGCTGAATTCCAAACCTTAGATTGTATTAACAATAAATAAGCGTGCCCTATAAATGTATTTCTGTCAAAGTATTAATCATTTAGCGCTGCTGAATTGCGCTGAATTGTGACGAATCGTCGAATAATTCTTTTCTTTCGTACGTGATAAGGCGCATGACTATATACAAAGTTTTATTATGCATGCTGAATAGCGCTGAATAACACAATAAAAACAAAAAAAAAAAACAATTTATTGTTTTGCAGTAAGCTATGTATGTACACATTATTTCAACGCCTGGTCTTATATTTCAAATAAGCTGAACTGAGTTAGGGTGGAATTTATTCAGGATCGCTAAATTTTTATTTAATTTTTTACATTCAAAGGTACATCACTTTGTAAAAATTTATATTAGACACAAATTAATATATAATTTTCCCTGTATGCCTGAATTGAGTTGACGAAAAAAGTATTCAGTTTATTCGCTTGATTTATTACAATTATACTCCAATTAGTTTCTCGCTTTTAGCTTAATTTTTTGCTTTTAAAAATTTTTTCCTTTGGCTAGCAACTCATTAATAAATATTTTCCTCCAGCTATTATTTTTTCTTTAGCGAACAGAAAAAGTGTAAAGCAAAAATACCGTGCGCCACGCGTTCACTGTCGGCATCCATCTGCACTTATTCACTTAAGTTACCACTTTGACTGTCGCTTTCTACTTGCTGCGCCTTTTGCGTTATGGCGTTGCATCCTTTAAAAAAAAAAAAAAACAAAAAACAATTTACCACCCACACCACAGCTCTACGCGCCCGGAGCTGCGCCTCAGAAAAAAATGCTGAAAGGAAAAAACAAAATCCAAAGCATAGAATTCTTTTCCCCGCTGCTTCTGAGCTTTCTTTCACTTTCATGTAAGTGGAGCAGCCACTGTAATTATGAGTTTGTTGGTGTTGTAATTATTTTGTAATTTTATGCACTCGCTCGCTGGCTGCTTTGCCGTGGTCAGTGCGCTAGCGTTTTCTGTTTTTTAGTGAACGCAGGAAATGTGCCGAAGTGGCAGGATGGCAGGGTGGCAGGGCGGCAGGCGGACGTAGTACAAAACTATGAAGTGCCGCTGAGAGTAGCCGGACGTGCACATTAGCGTTATGAATATGTATGTGTGCGTGGATGCTGCTGGAAATTATACTATTGCGGCTGCCTCTGTTAGCCTAATTGCAGTTTTTTCTCCACACATTTTCACAAACACTTTGGTGTCTTTGTTTTCCAAGCCAAGCTGGCTTGTCTAAACTAACTAACTGCTCGTAGGGAAGTGGAGCATATTTTTTATGAATTATTTGCTTAAAACTATTTCCGTGTTCAAGTAGCAGTTTGCGGCAGAATGAAGTGACCATCCTGTGGTTAGTTGTTGATGGTGTGTGTGTGTGTGTGAGTGTGTGGGTGAGTGGATAATAATTTTCTTCATTAAAATGCAGTTTATTCGAGAGAATAGTTCATTTTCTGCACCACGGAAAGTATGCACAAATATGATTTTTGAGTAAAAGCTTTGGAAATATGTAATTTCATATTAAATAAGCTTCGAATGTATTGGAGGTTCAGTTGAAACTTGTTTTGATGCTGGAAATTTCTAGACGAATTTTCCTTAAAAGTTTCTATATAGATACAAACAGATAGATATGCGGGAGCTTAAATTGAAAGAAGAAATTTCCGTAGACAGTTGTTGACTGCCCCGGAGGGGTCCTTTTTAGAAAATGCGCGCCAGGCAATGGATAACCCGCTATGTGGAAAGTTTTGAGCCGCTACTTACCACCCTCGCCAGAAACTGGTTCAACTCTTACTGGAGTTATATACATATATGAATGGCAGTGCCCTTCAAGGGTCTTGTCAAAAGGAGGAGATCTGTCGTCGACCGAGAGGACTATTCGAAATTGTCGAGGATCATGCCCTGTCCTCGTTGAACGGACTTGGAAACTCATCTGCCTCGGGGCAGCCTTGTCAGAAGAAAATATATCGAGTGTGCGCTAGTCTGACTTACACTTTAGCCTCGACAATCGTTCAAGTAAATGCAGACATCAAACTGACGATGCGTGAAGAAAGATGAGCATAATTTGGAGAAAAACTTAGCACTTTACTAACATCTGGCTTGAGGCGGTTGAGAAGTGCATACAAATTTTCATAAGCAGCTTTTTTGCGAATCTGTTTTTTGTATCTCATTAAACACGGGTTGGCTGGTCATATTGCTCTTCCTACTTTTTGGCACTGTAGGCCAAAAATAATTTACAATGCATTCGATGACAAGTACCGAGTTTTGCTCCTGAAATTTTTCAATTTAAATATTACGCTCAGATCATGGCTAAAAATTAGCTAAGCCAGCTTTGTAGGTAAGCCGAGGTTCTCCCAAGGATATCGCTCACTTTGCAGCATTCAGAATTGGCTTAAGCGCGAAATGAGGAAAATATGTATGTGTAAGTGTTACCACAACAAAAGCTAAGTACTGAAAGTTGTTGATTGCAAATTCGCAGAAGTTCTGCCGACAATTCAGCGGCCAATTAAAGTTTCATGAGGCAGTCAGTCAAATGGCATTTGGAATTTTTTGGAGAAAAATCCATGTTTTTTCGGAAATTAGAGAATAAATACAAAAGAGCAATAATTAGGAAGGAGAAATGCTAGGCATTTATGTGGGCGTTATGAGAGTACGAGTTTTCGGTGGAGATTAGACGTCCAAAATGGAATTGAAGGTACCTCTACAGCTGTAAAGTTTTACGTGTAACAGTTTAAAAAAAGTTTATAAGCTCAAACAGCTTTGCTTGTTAGATATTTTTAGAAGGCAAATCCGAAAGACTAAAAGGGCAAACAAAATTAGAATAAAAATGTATAAAATATCAAAATATTAGTGCGGGCCAAAAGGATTTGAGAAAACTGTTTAAATGACATATAGCCGCGGGCACAAATACAGCAAAACCCTGACAAAAATTTATTCTAGCAAACTTTTGTTTACTTTAACCGAAGTTATGCCAGCTAAAGTTTACATAAATACGAAGCACTACTAACTAACGGGTGATTTTTTTGAGGTTAGGATTTTCATGCATTAGTATTT
>NW_023458567.1:1552263-1561448 GCF_013731165.1 Rhagoletis pomonella | reverse complement strand
TTCTTCCGTTGTTCATTTCTTGCTTGCTGTGGCTTTCTGGTTTTTTTGAGTAGCCTACTTTAAGGAGGTTTACACTCAAGTGTTTGTTTGCTTGTTGGTATTTATTGCCGTAGGCTTGCTGTGTGCGCCTCTTGATTGCAGCTATTGCTTTTCCCCATTCTCCATGGTACATCGCTGCTTTTAGTGTTGTGTGTCAGTGCCGACTTTTTGTATTCTCCAGCAGCTGCCTTTGTGAAATGTGAGTAAATAAAAGTGCGTTGGCGAATGATGAAATTCAGTTAAAAAGTTAAGCTCAAATTGCTGATTCACACTTTTTGGGTAGCTCAAATTTCTATAAACCTGTGTGTAGAATATTTTCGGTGCTGTCTTATTCGTTTTTTTTTCTTTTCGTTGATAATGGCTAATGGAATATCATTTTACGCAAACATTATTGAGTTAATTAGTAATTTTTGTTGTAATCCTATACAAAATCCAATAATTGTTGATGGGCATTACTTGTTTGGGATTAGCTTACGTGGCGATGTCGAAAGTTAGCGAAAGGATGAGAAAGTGAGAAAAAAACATGGATATGGCATTTAGTCTGCTGAATAGCTAAGCGAAAGTCAAAGCCAAGGGTGGAAATGTTTGCTCTTTGCCCACAGATTCGGTGCTGACCGAAACTACTAAAAATTCGATTATACGAAATGAATCTAATTTTTTTCCGTTCAACAATTTTTTCAGAATTCTTTCAAACATTTTTAACACCTTAAATTTGTAATCCTTTTACTTTGATTAATCCTTTTACTTTGATTCAAAATGATCACTCATACGCCTAGTAGTCACATTGAGTATAATGCCAATGTATAGCAATTTGATCAGGCTCTAATTATAAAATTATAAGAAAACATCAACGAATTTGAAACTTTAAAACGTTGCCTGTCGACAGAGGCATTGCAGTTAATTTGATTGCTAATTATTAGTATTTTTATTGGAATAGTTAAGACGCTTTTTTGCCACTCTGTAATTATATCTGACTTACAAAGAAATCCTCAGAAGTTATTTCACCAGTAAATATAGCATAAAGTCGTTCATAAAAATACAAACAAAGTATACATGCGAACAACATAAATACTTAACGAAACTCACCCTTGGCGGCATCAGTTGGTGAGTGACTTGTGAAGCTGGCGGTAATAGTAGATATCTGATGCTGAAATAGAAAGAAAACTTAAATTAAAAAGATTAAAAAAATTGCTATAGTATAGTATTTAAAATTTGTTAGCACATTCTTACTAATTTTCATTCCTGAAAAACAGAATAAAGTGTGGTTGAGTGTGAATCGAAAATATAATAATAATAGAAAAAGCAGAATATAGTTGTTAGCACTTTCATACGGAAACAGGGTTGCCAAAATTCGTAAAAATTTAATATATTTATTATGCCGATTTAGTGTCTTATTGCAATTAAGATAACAAAGCTTTATTAGCTAGAAAATATTGATCTAAAAATATTTTATAAACAGAGTTGCCACCCTACTGAGCTAAAGTTTAAAATATAAAACTATTTAAGTGAAACCAAACATTGTAATATTCATTTCAAATGAAGGGTTTGAATAAGACTAAAAGAAAAAATATTACCGAACAGGGTTACCACCTGTTTGATTATTAGATATTAATTTTCAATGCAAAATATATAAATATGTAATGCAGGTTGAGATATCTTAAATCGAAATCTTTTTAATAACTCTAATCAGCAGTGTTGCCATCTGCAGAAGAGGATGTGTAAATTAAGAAAAAAAATTTTATTTTTTTAATTTACCTGCGTTATTCATTTGTTTTTATTTTGTGTAGTTGAGTTGCGCGCACACAATCGTTTTTCGACCACGCACACAAATGTGAGAATATGGGTGCATTCCAAAACGTCAAAATACAAAGCATCAGTCTTTTTTACCTCTAAACCTGAGTAGATTGTAATGTCTAATGTGCGCAACCATGGTTAGATGCTAGTTTTCAACTAGGTTGCGAAAGTTCGACGTTTTGTTCTAATACGGTTTAGGAAGCAAAGAGACTGATGCTTTGATGCTTTGTATTTTGAAGTTTTGGAATGCACCCCTTATTTAAATGTCATCTCACCATATGGTGTATGCAAAATGAAGTAGTTTAAAGGTTTTTTACAAGGAATAATTTGTTAATTATCAATTAGTGTTGCCATCTTTCAAACAGAGTAAAAGCATGAGAAGATAATAAATAATATTGAAAACATCTAAGAGAGCCTCGATAAAGGCGTAATTTTGAACAGAATTGCCAACTTGTTGACCAATTGAAGCTAATTTAGTGTGAAAGGTATTCAAATATGGGTATAAATGAATAGTTTGCTTTGGTATCTTAATATTTATTATTTACAAATTATAATTTAGAGTTGCCACGCATTTAAAACTATTTAATTGATTATATATGCAAATTGAAAAAAAATTCATTTAAATTTAAGATTTCTAAGAAATATTTGTAAAACATTAATTCAGACATCTTTTTAAATCTGAGTATTTCATATATGCTTTGCTATGCGGCACTTGAGAAGTGCATGTGCAAAAATAATTTTTTTAAATGAAATTTCAGCACATGTTTGTATATTTATGCATACATGCATTCATAAGTGCTTCTTGTCCGGTTTGGCACCAGTTGCTTGAGCTGTAGCATACCTTTAGGCGCTAGGCGTTATTAGTCGCCTAAGCAAAGCGAAACCACCTGAGTCGAATAAGATGTCTTAAGCCTCTTTTTGATTTAGAATTCTAATGGATTTTGAGCTCTGCAGATTACAAAATCTTTAGCTTGTTTTGAAATTTACATTCGAAAATCTGCAAAGGGTCCTCCGTATGAAGGCGCATAGATACATACTTACAAGTGTATACATATAGTCAAAAAAGTGAAACAGCCACTCCGTAGACACAGAGTATTTCATTTCTGTCTTTCATGACATTCGTGCGCATAAATTTTTAATATTTAATATCGGCTTACACGCATTTTCTTCGAATACTGCATATGCCTTGTTCAGATTTAACTTTTATTTATGTAAGTCAGCGTCTTTGTACAGCTACAAAAGTCTATGTTGCTTTTGCTATCACTTTTCTTAGTGTTGCTGCTGTAGCTGATACTGTACTTACTGCTACAGTTCTGATTTTCTGACGACATTCAAACTCTATGCATTAGATTGCTATTTATGAATTTTTCATAGCCATTTGCATAATTCAACAATTTAATAAAGCCGTTATGAAGTAAGTGTCTGTACATGAACATTTGCATGCTAGCCTGAAAATTTTTTTGTAGTCAAATCTTAGGCAACGTCACGCCTCAGCTGCTTGCCTCTTAGCACTCACCTGCCTGACCTTTACCCCATTTAAGTGTCTATTTGCGTTCCGCTAACATCGAGTCTACTTTTAGGCTGTGTGCTGTATGCTTTTTGCCGAGTTGCCTCCATTTTCATTTTTAATCTTACACTTTTATTCTTCTTGCTTATTCTGCTTCTGATTCTATTTCTCAATGGGCTTCATTCGACATTTAAATTGTTTACTCATACTCGCTTGTTTGACTTAATGCTTCTCATTGTTGTTGATATTGTATGAATTCGCACAGATTCATTGCTGTTTATTTAAAATTCTACTTCACTGAAATTTGCCAGCGTTTTAAGATTTTCTGTCTATCTAAATACAGCATTATAAAGAATTTGTTGATTTTTTAAAGCTTTCATTGTTTCCTCAGTGAACTTGACATGCTTTGACGCTTTTTTAAGCTTCTCCTTATATTATTCAGCGCGATTCAGCATGTCTCGATGGCGTTGATTAGCTCACTTTCTAGATTTCAAACTGTTTTTCGCATTAAAAATGCACTTGCCTAGCTACGGCAGCAAATTGACTATGCCGCATTCGAGTGAAGATGTTAAGTGGCACAAATTTAGATTAGATGTGCTGAACATTGGAGATTCCGTTGCCGCTGAGTAAATTCTGGCGCTAATGCAGAAATGCAGGCCAAACAGAGCAATCAAATAAAATTTATGCAAAATAACTGCTTAATTTATTTTTATTTTTTTTTGTACATTTTCACTTCATCTCGCAAGACCAAGTCTATAAGATTGCCTTAGATTTTAGTAGTGTGCTTTTAGGAGCGAGCTAATGCAATTGTGCACAACAAAGGCAATGCTGCGCTGATTGAAGCGAATTACTTAAGTAGTTCTTAATGATTCGGAAGTGGAATAGGAAAAGAAATTTTAAGTGGAAGGATAAAGAAAATTAATATACTTATATACATATACATACTTCAGAGCATATAATTATTTTTTAATTGGTCGAAAACGAACTGTGAAGTCAATAAGTTAAGCAAACGCAGATTGTGTCAGGTGAAGTAAGAGTGAAGCCAAGGCTTTAAAAAGAATTTGTTCGAGAAGAAAGATTTGTAAGAGACACATGCTTCTCGCGGAGCCAATATGAAAGATTTTTGACTGGTATATTAATAAAATTCTTTCAGTTAGCACGTTTTGAGCCTAAATAAACAGCTAATAAACAAAGCGCCTCATAACATGCCTCAAATTACTCAACACATGATTTGAAAAAATTATTTAAAAACGTGGTTGGCTTGAAAAATATAAATGTACATTAGGGCGCCTCAAAAATAAAAGTTTTGGGACTTCCACCGGAATTATAAAATTTATTATATTTAAGGACCTTCGCCAAATACTACAATTTACGTAAGCTGGTGCGATTTGAAAGTACCTTCAAAAATTTCCTTGGTTTGGTTCCGTTGATGGACATCTTAAACATTTTAATGCATACCGTCGAAGCTTAAACTCTTCTATCATTCTGAGGTGATTTTTTTTTTAATATGTCTTAGATCAATTTCATTTAGCTTGAGGCTGTTTTATGAAAAAATTGGTGTGGAAAAAAAATAATTTACATTTAGGTAGAAGTTATAGCTGCGAAATATTTTAAATTTTTCTATAGAACGGCCTGCACCTCAATAAAATTGTTGAATATATTTATTATAAGGGCCATAAATAACAAAATTAAAAAATATTTTTTAAAACTAATTTTATTCATAAAAAACTCGATTTATGGAGGTGTTTTCAAATGTGCCCAGCTCCCGTAAATCTTAATATTTTTCCCAAATATTTTGGCGGAAAAACACATCCGACTTTTTTTATATGGTAGTATGCATCCTACTGGTCGGCCGCTGTGGTGTAGTGGTAAGCAGTGCGCGCTTCCACTCCGCAGGGCCTGGGTTCAAGCCCCGGTCAAAGCAACATCGCAAAAAATATAGAAAAAAGGTTTTTTCTTAACAGCGGTCGTCCCTCGGCAGGCAATGGCAAACCTCCGAGTGTATTTCTGCCATGAAAAACAGCTTCTCATAAAAATACAATCGCCGTTCGGAGTCGGCGTAAAACTGTAGGTCCCTCCGCTTTGTGTGACAACATCAAGGCGCACGCCTCAAATCGGAGGAGAAGCTCGGCCAAACACTAACATATGTGTAAGCGCCAATCTATTATTATTATTATGCATCCTACTGTGAATATATCAGAACCTTTTACTGCCAGTTATTTGTCCATTCCATTGTAACTGGTGGGGCATTTTACTCAGAATGTGACCAATTGTGAATTTTAACTGTACCTGCGTTAGAAACGAAATTTCAAATGATATTGTTTGCAAATTATTTTTACTTTTTTATTTTTAATAATTTCCGTTTAAATTATAATTCAATCTGTAACAGAACCCACAATAATAAAAGTTTCAAAGCTTGCCAAAATTGCAAAAAACTTAATCAAACTTTAAAAAATTGTCATCAGAATATTTAGAAAATTTTCAGGTATGCAGTTCTGTAGCCCATTCAATTCAAGTCTAAGGAAGTGCAAGTCTCAAGTCGTTAAACATTTTCTTTGTGGAGGGTGTTGCGCATTTTCTGCCACGTAGCACATGATCCGCAACACTCTCCACAAAAAAAAATCTAAAAAATCAACGGTAACTTTTAATGACTGGAGACATACAATTGAATGGACTACATAACTTCATACCCGGAAATTTTCTAAATATTCTGATTAAAAATTGGGGAATTTTCATGATTTGAAGTTTGATTAATTTCTTTTTTTGCAATTTATGCAAGCTGTGAAACTTTTATTATTGTGGTTTCTGTTACAGATTGAACTATATTTTAAATGAAAATAATAATAAACCAAAATAATAATTAATAATAAAAAAAAAATGATTTGCAAACAATATCTTTTTGAATTTCGTTTCTAATAGTTCAACGCAGATGTATGTCGTCGGAACTTATTTAACATAGAACGATAGCTAATGTATAAAATTGCTTTAACCAAAATACCAAACGCTTTCTTATTTTCATGTAATTATCATTTGAATGAATGTGACTGAAGAGGACTCTATTTGACCTTTGTGTGTGAAAGATGTTTTGGTGTTGGAAAATATGAACTACAGGCTTTCGTTTTCAATAAAATATAAGGCTTATATTAAATGCATAGAAACACTTAAAAATATTTTTATTTGTGACGGGTGGGACATGTCCTTACGGCTGGTGTAAAGCAATTATTAATCAAATAAAAGTTTCCATAGACAAAACTTAAATTTTTTTATTTCTTTTACATTTTTTAACAGATTAATGAAATGTAGTCATTTAAAAAGAGGTTACTACTGAAATAGAGATAATTAGGGCATTTTTAAATTCATGTCATTTTCCTCTTTTAAATTTTAGTTTTATTGAAACTTTCTCGAACACTTTTTATCTCCTGAGCCTGGAAAGTGAAATCATATTTGAATATCTTTAGCCTATTCAAACAATATGTTTAACCGCACTTATTTATAAATGTCCTTTACCAAATGCTTCAAATTAATTTTAGTGAATTCCATTAAAACTTATGTCATCTACATACTTAGATTGACAAGCCTAAAATTATGCAAGCCTTACTTAAAATTTCTGTAAATAAACATAAATTCTCTTCCAGTTCATGCGACAACTAGCCAAAGGCCATAATTGCATTTTGATTAAAGCAATAACTTTGCCAGCGCCTCAAAGTAGGCAAAATTAAGTAAACAAGCTTCAATTGCTTCGATTTTCAAAATTGCCTACTAAACGATTCAACCTACTCAACAATAAATGAGCACAAGGCCTCAAGCAAATAAATTCAATGCCTAAACGTATGTTTGCTTAAATGCAAAATTCATTATGGTTAATAACAACAAACCAGCGGGCAGGGGACGCGGAGCCCTTTGAGTCTTCTGTCGAGTCGAATGAGTCGAAAATCGATAACTTCGCACATGTTGAGTAGAAATTGCTTACAACACACTCACTTAGTAGTCATTGTGGCAACGCTAAGTATGCAACGTAGTGCAGGCAAGCAGCTGAAAATGCTCAAAATGGACGACTGCCTCAGCTTGTGCGTACCCTACTGCATACCGAACAGGGGAGGAGGATGTAAGGCAAGCCAATATTCGCTAAGACATTGCGATAAATCAATTTTATTGTATAATCAGCACATGGACACATATGTATATGTTTGCACGAAGTCGTGCATGAAGTGACATGTAACCTGGTGAATGGGAGAATTTCCTTCTCAGTAAATAGGTCCTTTTAAGGTTATAAATTTGTTAGGCTAGTTCATTTGGATCACCCTAATGTACACATACATGCGTACATTGCTTTTGTACCTACACTTGAATACATATGTATGTGCGTTTATGCACTTCTGCACTTGTAAATACAAGTCTATTGAGCCATGCAACAACGAAGGAATGAACGAGCGTACGCACGACCAGAGGAATGCAGCTTAGGGGTTAGGGGCGCTGAGAATGACAAGAAATGAGACAAAACGCGATATAGTACATATACATACATACGCATAAAAGTACCCACCAAACAATTTGTTGCGATTTTCTACCGAAATCGTTACATCGCGTCTAAAGAGTTTTCCGGAAATAGGAACCGATTTGTATACAAAATTGTGAAGAATTTCGTATGAGAGGGTTGACACGAATTCGAAGAGAAACGCATTAACGATTTCGTAGAAATTTTCCAAGCGATTTGTTTTCGTATCTGTATATACAGTTGTCCACAAAATAATAGGAGTGCGATATTTTGACCAGTTTTGGCTATTTGTCTTTTGTTTATTTAATGTTTATTATTTTTTTATAAAAGCCTAGCTGGCTATACAACAAACACCATATAAATTCAGATTTTAAACTTTGTATAAAAATTATAAATATTTTGCAATTTTTCACCCAAATTTCAAACTTTTTAATCAGAATCTTTAGAAAAAATTCTGGTATGCAGTTTTGTAGCACATTCAATTCTAGTCTGAAGAAGTGCAAGATTCAAGCGGCTAAAAAATTCCGTTGATTTTTGAGAATTTTTTTGGTTAAAGGTGTTTCACGTTTTTTCCATACAAAGTATGTCGCCAATTTTCTTTTATATGGAGGACACTGCCAGCAAAAAAATTGCCAAAAATCAACGGAATTTTTTAGCCGCTTGAAACTTGCACTTCTTCAGACTAGAATTGAATGTGCTACAAAACTGCATACCAGAATTTTTTCTAGAGATTCTGATTAAAAAGTTTGAAATTTGGGTGAAAAATTGCAAAATTTTTATAATTTTTATACAAAGTTTAAAATCTGAATTTATATGGTGTTTGTTGTATAGCCAGCTAGGCTTTTATAAAAAAATAATAAACATTAAATAAACAAAAGACAAATAGCCAAAACTGGTCAAAATATCGCACTCCTATTATTTTGTGGACAACTGTATATGTGCATATATTGTCAGCATAAAATTTAATTTTTTTTATTAAATCATACAGCTAAATTTTTATTTATTATCATATATGCATTTACATACATATGTATAATTATATAAAGTACCTATATACAAATTCATTCACTTTGTGTGTTCGCTCTTCTAGCTTGTTCAGTTTTTCACGTGTGTCAAGTTAGCACTACACTTTTCGAAATTGGAAAAGTTAACTACGGCATTAATTGTAGTGTTTTTGTTGTAAATTTGTTGTGGAAAGAAAAAATTTGTAGCGTTCGTTTTTCTGGAAAAAATGGTATGTAGTGCTAACTTGACACCATACACCTAGTCGATAGAATTGAGATATTGAAAATGTTATAACGGCATTAATTGTAGCTTTTAACTTTAAAATTTGTTGTGGAAAGAAAAAAT
>NW_023458567.1:1543676-1552163 GCF_013731165.1 Rhagoletis pomonella | reverse complement strand
AAAAAAGATTGCAAAAATACCTACTTTTCTTGTAACATAGTTTAAATAAATTTTCGTCGAAAATATTAGATAAAAGTTTTCTCAAAATAGTACTTAACAAACTTTGCTGTCACATATTCTTCATACCAATCCCCCCGCGGATAACGCACTAAGTGTGAGCGATGCGTTCGTGCATTTATTGCAAAGCTTTTCATTTGAGGCAAAACTTTTCTTGCTTAGTTGTTTCCACTTGGCTAAATTTGCACACTGTTGTGGCGGAGCCCTACGAAAGCAAGAAAAAAAACTTAAATTTCTGCCTAAGGCATGCGCCCGCAAATATGCAACAACACTTGAGTGAGCGAACGGAGCGTACGAACGCATAACAGCGGAAGCTGAACGCTGCTCAACCAGGGCTGCCAAACATCCGTAAGTAGCTATGAAGTGCCATTTTGAGGATGAAAAAGTGCCAAAATGTGCCAAGTAGAAAATTAAAAGTGCCAAAAGAGTGTAGCTTTGTTTAATTCTTCCCATTTAGCATTAGAATTAGCAACAAATTTTTAAAACAAAAGTCCAATGCCACAATTCGAAATTTTCGTTGAGTATCGAATTTTCTGTCGAACAGAATTTTGCTTTCATTGGTGTAGCGAAATGTTGGAAAATTTTAAAAGTGTATGATTTTGCATTTGTTTTCTTACTTTTTGGCGGCTAGATACTAATTTTAAACAATTTCTATTAATTTCAAACAGTTCTAACGTCGTGAATAGTAAACACAAGCTAGAAAGTCTGGTTTTACATATGAAAGAAAATCCCTATACGCTGTTGGCACTATCTCTGAAAACAAAATCATGGAGCTGTTTATAGTTTTAATATATTTTAAATAGATTTGGATCACAAAATTTCTTAAATATATTGTATGTCAAAATATATTCGAAAGACTGCACTTAAACTCTAACGTTTCCTGCTCCTGGCCAGTTTTTTAAGCCCTCATCCTCGGACGAATCGTTCAACCAGAACTTCGTTGTGCTAATTAAATTTTTTTTACCACGCTTTTATAAACTCGCTTTCTTTTTTATTTAATTTTAATTTGCACAAATTTAGTTTGCTCGATCTGTAGACAAAGCTTCTCAGCGGTGAAAAATGTACTATTGTGAACAACCTAAACGAGCGCAATTCACAATAGCGCTATTCTTCATCGAATGAGCGCTATAATGCCAAATGAAAATTCGTTCGATCAGCACTTTCGACCACCGTCGTAGATCGAATGCAACTCATTATAGGGGCCTAAGAAAAGTTTAGTTGAGAAAAAGAAGTACAAGCAAAGGTTTGAGTCAAGTTGGCAGCCCTGTGCTCAGTATAGGCAGACTAGCGTTGGAAGCAGCAACATTTAAAAATAAAACTTTATTTTTGTAACTATTGTGGTTAAATAGAAATACAAATGCGGCTGCTATGTAAGCATACAAAAAAGTTGTAAGAAATTCCTAAGAAAAGCATTTAGTTTGATGCTTTTTGGTGCTGTGCGTGCGCAAGTGGGCAACAAGCGGAAATGAACTTTGCCAAAAAGTTAGAAAATTTTAAATCTATCCATACACTGGCAGGAAGTGAAAGTCAGTGATGAGCAGAAATTAGAAGAAATGCGAAGATTTTATATCATCTCGAATTCCACTAATTCAAGTATGGGAACTCACATAAAAAAGTTTAAGGACTTTTTGCACGAATGTAAGCCTCTGCGAGTTCGCCTTTATCGTGGAACAAGCCAATGGTGTGCCTAAAAATATGCAACTATCGATGGCAAATGCCACGCCTTAATGCAACTTTAATTCTGTTTATGAAATATTTTGTTTAAACAGCCAACCACAGAAGGAGCTTAGCTCTTCTAACTTAGCAAGAGACTAGTGGCGACGGAGTGCTTACTTTTTAAGAATAATAATTAATTGAGTGCCTAAGAGCCTTCAGCTAAACTTCACTGGCCGCTTTCTTTCCTAGGCTTTTCCTCAATTCTTTGAGCCATTACAGTTAAATGACCAAAGCAAGTTATGGTGATTTTCCACAGCATGTCTACAAAAAACTAGAAAGAAAAGCGGAAATCGCTTCGTTAGTCAGTGCAACGCATATCTTATACACTGAACAGACTTGAAATTGGCTTTGACAGCTGAGACGCGTTCTTATGAAACGAGCATTGAGTCAAGAAAATAAATGCAAGCCATTTCACTGAAAACGTATTCTGAAGAAATCGTTTTTCCAAACTCCAAAAACTGCGGAACTTATGCCTTTTAGCAGATTTTTCGCATTCTTGTTTGTGTTAAATCCGTTACTTAGCTGCTATTGCGAGCTTTCATAGTTGCCACAGTGCGAAATCGCAGCACAAATGTGTGCGCAAATACTTCAAAACCATGCAGCAAGCGGGTTTATTTGAGTATTTCGCCTTGTAGTGCCTTGCGTGCTTCACCAATAGACACTTGCATGCTTTTTCGGGAAACAAATTTCTCGTTTTTTTTTTGGACTGCTTTGCATTTTTCAGTCACTTACGCGCTTTTTTGGAAAGCATTTTTCTTTTTACAAGCTTTTTTTTGGACTCCTTTGTAGCCAAACCGACTCCAACGCAAGCTAGGCAAGGAAATATACTTAACTGGTTAAATTCCTTTTTCTTCAAGTGCATAAGCTTAAAGCCGGAGTGTTCAATTGTATACAATTTTAAGCCGGGGGTTATGCGAGCTCATGCCGATCCCAAAACGCAACACATAAAATAACAAAATCTACCGTTTATTCATTTAATTATTTGTTTGTAGGACATTTCTTTTGCGAATGTAATACTCCCTTCTGCTTGCCAAATAGAAAATTTATAAGAATAAAAAAGACAAAAATTGTGTGTGATGCCTGCGCGGGACTGAGGTTAAACTTCTTCCTATATCCCGTATACCTCGTCAAATTATACATACATACGTATATACAGTATCGGTCATATTTATTTATTTTTAAGAATTTTCAATTAAAATACAGTTCTTTCTCTAACAAAACCCATATAAACCCAAGTTTAAAAATTTGTAGAAACCTACAAAAAAGTGCAACAATTTTTCACCTAAATTTCAAACATTTTTCTCGGAAGTGTTTGAATATTTCCGAATACACAGTTTTATAGCCCAATCAATTATAATCTGATAAGGTGCAAGTTTCAAGTGGCTAAAAGTTACCGTTGATTTTTTAGAATTTTTTTCGCCAAAGGTGTTGCGGTTTTCTTCCATATACAAACAAATTGAGTTTATTCATTATATGGAAGCCAATGCGACAAAAAAGATCAAAAAAATTAACGGTAATTCGTAGCCACTTGAAATTTGCACATTATCAAAATAAAATTGCAGGGGCTAAAAAACTGTGTACTCAAAAAAATTCTAACACTTCCGGGAAAAAGTTTAAAATTTAGGTGAAAACTTGTTACACTTTTTTGAAGTTTTCTACAAATTGTTGAACTTGGGTATATATGGGGTTTGTCTGAGAATGAACTAAATTTTAATTGAAAATTCTTAAAACTAAAGAAATAAAGATAAGGCGCACACAATATCACTTGGAAATGGTGTACTATAGATATGACCGATACTGTATGTATGTATACGCATGTGGGAATATTTTTCCCTTTAATAGGCAACAGTTGTCTTAATCGTAATCCCAATCCCAATCTCAATCTCAGTCGATATAACGAATCCTAATAAAATGAGAAATTCAATATAACAAACCGGAAACCCGTGAATGCTCCATAGATACAACGGAGAAATTTTATGGATGAAAACTTTCGCAATATATTGACGGTTAGAGTGACGATAAAAAAAGCTTCTACATAACTACATACATATATCTCGACTCAAAAGCCTCTACATAACGAATGGTAAATATATTTAAGGTTAGAGTCCCACTTAAAAAAAAAAGGAAACTATACTTACATATAACTAATTTTTTTTCAAGAATTTAAATTTTTCGTTAAATCAAGGTTTTGATATTCTTTAACCATTAACCATAACGAAACTGTAGATATTACGAAGTATTTGTCCAACTCCTTCAACTTCGTTATAGCGACGCTCCACTGTAATATCATTTACGTAGATGACTCTAAGATGGAAAAAGAGGCCATCGCTTGGGCCTCCCGTTGTTGAGGCGTCGAACTGCCTGGCAGCTGTGATGGTTTTCAAGCAAAGACATTTGCATACAGAAGGCAAGTCAAGTTTCCTGAGTCCTGTCAACGTCGCTCTTTGCTGCGTTTCCAAACAAAGCTATATTTAAGGAGATGAAATAGCTCAATAATAAGCCAGGCGAAGCAAATAGCTCTCAGCGACCAAAAATGTGTGATCTAGACAAGACAAGCCCTTCGGTATGAAATAATCTACGGGTCAAATGAGATGACTATAAAGTTTCAAAGTCTTGATAACCACCGTTATGAAGTTTAACAAATCGACAGTCAGAATCGTTACCAGTTTTATTTTTTAAAGGACTCTGTGCTCTGTGCACTATTACTAGTAGAACTTGTCGAACCAGTTTTTTCTGCAAAATGTGGCAGGATGGAGAGCACCTGGAACCCATCCATTCGACGCCCAGTTTACCAATCAAGCCAGACTGGCAGATATAGCGCCATTGAAACTGGCGAATCTCCAGGATTCGTATAGGGATTATACACTATTGAATATGACACTCAGACATAGTCAAGGTTATAGAAGTCATGTTCATAGAGGATATCTACCTTATCTTCCTTTAAATAATGAACAAAAATGTCCGTAAAGATCTGTAATTGGTGCTGTTACGAAAGCAATCTCTAACATCTTCATATTTCGTGTACAAAATTCCTTTTACAGTCGCAGTGGATTTTACTCACAACAACAACAATAAAATAAAATATGCAATTTCCTTTACTTAATCCACAAACGCACAGACACACAGTTGCACTGAGCTTAATAGCAATTTGTTTTAGTGCAAAATTACGTTCAAGTTGTTGCTTTTCCCCTAAGTCCCTCTCGGAGTAGTAAAATTTAATTTGTTGCAAATGACTACAAGTAAATGTATGAAGGTACATCAAATTTTTTTCCGCATACAGCTACCAACGCACGTTAATTTCTATGCATGCATTTCTGTATGTTTGTAGTTATTTCCCTCATTTCATTAATTGCATTTACGGCTGTTGTGTGCACTACATATCCCACTAAACCAAAGCATCCGACTTTGTCGGAAATCAGATTTTTCTGAACAAAGCCATAAGTCTTACAATGTTACTTAACGAATTCGTAACTGTTCCGTAAACAAATTTTTGAGCGCATTGAGAGTGAAAATGCAAAACAGGTAATTTTGCGGGTAAATAAGTGAAATAAAATAAAGTGAAAATAAAGAAGTGAAATTAAAATAAACCCTTAAAAGGTAAGCAGAAAAAGTGTTTAATTTTATTTTAAATACCGAAATTGGAGATCCTACCGAAAACGTAAAAAAATATAAGGAATATGAGGTCTTTGCCATACGATTACAGATTGTTACAGTCATTAATCTGGGGAAACCAAGTGGTAATTTTTACGCAATTGGGGCAACAACTTCCGTCATCTATGGACTCCCCTGGTGGAACTACCGAACAGCTGGCACGTGAGTCAGCTTATGTTGTTTATAAAAGAGATACAGCGAAAAGTTTTCAGCACTCTCAAAACTTAAATGTAAATTTTATTTTTGCCAACTTGAAGTCTATCTCTATCAAGGTTTCACTGGGAATACTAATTTTCTTGGACCAATCTGTCAAAGATTTTAATTTCATTGAACTACTTAAAGGTATGTAATTATCCAAAGGGTAGAATTCTCAAATATCTAATTATTTTCTTTATAAATGTAGAATCTTTCATGGAGAATAAATATACCACAAACGCAATATTCTAAAATTGATGAAACAATAAAAAAATTGTTTAATGGCGCCAAGGACAGAAAAACTGAACAAGTTAGAAGAGCGAACACACAAAGTATGAATTTTTATATAAGTGCTTTATTTAATTATACATATGTAAATGCATATATAATAATAAATAAAAATTTTGCCGTATGAATTAATAAAAAAAATAAATTTTATGCACATATATGTACAGATACGAAAAGATATCGCTTGGAAAATTTCTACGAAATCGTTAATGCGTTTCTTTTCGAATTCGTGTCAACCCTCTCATACGAAATTCTTCACAATTTTGTATACAAATTGGTTCCGATTTCGTTAAACTCTTTAGACGCGATGTAACGATTTCGGTAGAAAATCGCAACAAATTGTTTGTTGGGTACTTTTATGCGTATGTATGTATATGTACTATATCGCGTTTTGTCTCATTTCTTGTCATTCTCAGCGCCCTTAACCCCTAAGCTGCATTCCTCTGGTCGAGCGTACGCCCGTTCATTCCTTCGTTGTTGCATGGCTCAAAAGAAGTGCAGAAGTGCACAAATGTATTACATTAGGGTGATCCAAATGAACTAGCCTAACAAATTTATAACCTTAAAAGGACCTATTTACTGAGAAGAAAATTCTCCCATTCACTAGGTTACATGTCACTTCATGCACGACTGCGTGCATACATATATACTATGTCCATGTGCTGATTATACAATAAAATTGATTTATCGCAATGTCTTAGCGAATATTGGCTTCCCTTACATCCTCCTCCCCTCTGCCGTATGCAATAGGGTGCGCACAAGCTGAGGCAGTCGTCCATTTTGAGCATTTTCAGCTGCTTGCCTGCACTACGTTGCATACTTAGCGTTGCCACAGTGACTACTAAGTGAGTGTCTTGCAAGCAATTTCTACTCAACATGTGCGATGTTATCGATTTTCGACTTATTCGACTCGACTCAAAGGGCTCCGCGTCCCCTGCCCGCTGGTTTGTTGTTATTGACCATAATGAATTTTGCATTTAAACAAACATAACTTTAGGCATTGAATTTGTTTGTTTGAGGCCTTGTGCTCATTTATTGCTGAGTAGGTTGAATCGTTTAGTAGGCAATTTTGAAAATCGAAGCAATTGAAGCTTGTTTACTTAATTTTGCCTACTTTGAGGCGCTGGCAAAGTTATTGCTTTAATCAAAATGCAATTATGGCCTTTGGCTAGTTGTCGCATGAACTGGAAGAGAATTTGTGTTTATTTACAGAAATTTCAAGTAAGGCTTGCATAATTTTAGGCTTGTCAATCTAAATATGCAGATGACATTAGTTTTAATGGAATTCACTAAAATTAATTTGAAGCATTTGGTAAAGGACATTTATAAATAAGTGCGGTTAAACAAGTTGTTTGAATAGGCTAAAGATATTCAAATATGATTTTACTTTCCAGGCTCAGGAGATAAAAAGTGTTCGAGAAAGTTTCAATAAAACTAAAATTTAAAAGGGGAAAACGACATGAATTTAAAAATGCCCTAGTTATCTCTATTTCAGTAGTAACCTCTTTTTAAAAGACTACATTTCATTAATCTGTTAAAAAATATTAAGGAAATAAAAAAATGTAAGTTTTGTCTATGGAAACTTTTATTTCATTAATAATTGCTTTACCCCAGCCGTAAGGACATGTCCCACCCGTCACAAATGTAAAAATTTTTAAGTGTTTCTATGCATTTAATATAAGCCTTATATTTTATTGAAAACGAAAGCTTGTAGTTCATATTTTCCAACACCAAACTATCTTTCGTAAAAATTAAGTGTTTTGGCTAAAACTCATCTTTGAGGGCACAAAGGTCAAATAGAGTTATCTTCAGTGTCCCACCAGTCACATTCATTCAAATGATAGTTACATAAAAATAAGAAAGCGTGTGGTATTTTTGTTAAAGCAATTTTATACATTAGCTATCGTTCTATGCTATATAAGCTCTGACGACATACACCTGCGTTCAACTAATTAGAAACGAAATTCAAAAAGATATTGCTTGCAAATTATGTTTGTTTTTTTTTATTTTTAATAATTTTCATTTAAAATACAATTCACCCTCTACAAAGAAAATTCTAAAAAACCAACGGTAATTTTTAACCACTTGAGACTTGCACTTTCTTAGACCACAATTAAATGGGCTACAGAACTGCGTACCCGAAAATTCTCTAAATATTCTGATTAAAAATTTGGAAATTTTGATGACAATTTTTTAAAGTTTGATTAATTTTTTGCAATTTTTGCAAGCTTTGAAACTTTTATTATTATGGTTTATGTTACAGATTGAACTATAATTTAAATGAAAATTATTAAAAATAAAAAAATAAACAGAATTCGCAAACAATTTCATTTTGAATTTCGTTTCTAATTAGCTGAACGCAGGTGTAGTTAAAATTCACAATTGATAACATTCTAAGTAAAATGTCCCACTAGTCGCAATGGAATGGCCCATAACTGGCAGTAAAAGGTTTTAATAAATGCACATTAGGATGCATCACCCTCCATATAAAAAAAAGTCGGATGTGTTTTTCCGCCAAAATATTTGGGAAAAATATTAAGATTTATGAGTTTTTTATGAATAAAATTAGTTTTAAAAAAT
>NW_023458567.1:1542355-1543666 GCF_013731165.1 Rhagoletis pomonella | reverse complement strand
TATTAAGATTTATGAGTTTTTTATGAATAAAATTAGTTTTAAAAAATATTTTTTATTTGTTTTTTTTTTTTGTTATTTATGGCCTTTATCATAAATATATTCAACAATTTTATTGAGCTGCCGGCCGTTCTATAGAAAAATTTAAAATTATTTTTGTTTATCCACACCAATTTTTTTCATAAAACAGCCTCAAGCTAAATGAAATTGTTCTAAGAAATATTAAAAAAAAAATCACCTCAGAATGATAGAAGAGTTTAAGCTTCGACGGTATGCATTAAAATGTTTAAGATGTCCATCAACGGAACCAAACCAAGGAAATTTTTGAAGGTACTTTCAAATCGGACCAGCTTACGTAAATTGTAGTATTTGGCGAAGGTCCTTAAATATAATAAGTTTTATAATTCCG
This sequence comes from Rhagoletis pomonella, assembly GCF_013731165.1. Classification (NCBI taxonomy): domain Eukaryota; kingdom Metazoa; phylum Arthropoda; class Insecta; order Diptera; family Tephritidae; genus Rhagoletis; species Rhagoletis pomonella. The sequence continues at coordinate 1,543,260 of NW_023458567.1, read as the reverse complement.
GTGGAAGACCCAAAACTTTTATTTGTGAGGCGCCCTTATGTGCCAACCACGTTTTTAAATAATTTTTTCAAATCATGTGTGGAGTAATTTGAGGCATGTTATTAGGCGCTTTGTTTATTAGCTGTTCATTTAGGCTCAAAACGTGCTAACAGAAAGAATTTTATTAATATACCAGTCAAAAATCTTCCATATTGGCTTCGCGAGAAGCATGTGTCTCTTACAAATCTTTCTTCTCGAACAAATTCTTTTTAAAGCCTTGGCTTCACTCTTACTTCACCTGACACAATCTGCGTTTGATTAACCTAATGACTTCACAGTTCGTTTTCGACCAATTAAAAAATAATTATATGCTCTGAAGTATGTATATGTATATAAGTTTATTAATTTACGTTATCCTTCCACTTAAAATTTCTTTTCCTATTCCACTTCCGAAGCATTAAGAACTACTTAAGTAATTCGCCTCAATCAGCGCAGCATTGCCTTTATTGTGCATAATTGCATTAGTTCGCTCCTAAAAGCACACTACTAAAATCTAAGGATGAAGTGAAAATGTACAAAAAAAAATTTAAAAAAAATTTAGCAGTTATTTTGCATAAATTTTATTTGATTGCTCTGTTTGGCCTGCATTTCTGCATGAGCGCCAGAATTTACTCAGCGGCAACGGAATCTCCAATGTTCAGCGGCGAATGCGGCAAAGTCAATTGGCAGCTGTAGTTAAGCAAATGCATTTTTAATGCGAAAAACAGTTTGAAATCCAGAAATTGAGCTAATCAACGCCATCGGGACGTGCTGAATCGCGCTCAATAATAACGGGTGATTTTTTAAGAGCTTGATAACTTTTTTTTTAAAAAAAACGCATCATCGGTTCTTTATTTGAAACGTTAGATTGGTCCATGACATTTACT
>NW_023458567.1:1528209-1542345 GCF_013731165.1 Rhagoletis pomonella | reverse complement strand
AAAAAAATCACCCGTTATAAGGAGAAGCTTAAAAGCGTCAAAGCATGTCAAGTTCACTGTAGAAACAATGAAAGCTTAAAAATTCAGCAAATTCTTTATAATGCTGCATTTAGGTAGACAGAAAATCTTAAAACGCTGGCAAATGTCGGTGAAGTCGAATTTTAAATAAACAGCAATGAATCTGTGCGATTTCATACAATAACAACAACAATGAGAAGCATTAAGTCAAACAAGCAAGTATGAGTAAACAATTTAAATGTCGAATGAAGCCCATTGAGAAATAGAATCAGAAGCAGAATAAGCAAGAAGAATAAAAGTGAAAGATTAAGGGCCATTTTCTAATGTAAGCAGTAAAGTTGCCTTTACTAACAGGGCAGATAAATTGTTCCTCACTTTAAAGTGTTTTAATTTTCTTATCTTACCGGTAAAAATAAATTTGTTATTTCGTAGAGTGAAACTTCACTACAGTTCCGAGAGTGAAACTTCACTACATTCGTCATATAATTTCAAAGGTTGGCAATGCAACATAAGCAAATATAGAGCAAGAGCAACTGTTAGCAAAAACCAAAACCTTTGGTTGAAATATCTAATATAGCTGGCTCATGAACCAAAACCAAACCAAAATTTAAAGTTGGGTACAAATTTTAAAGGTTGCATCGGGTGAGCAACAGTTTATCGATTCGAGAATTTAATGCGCTGATGAGAAAACGAAAACTCGTATATCGGGACGATAAAGTGGCCGGTAAACTAAAGGTTAGATGAGAAAACGGCCCTAAAAATGAAAATGGAGGCAACTCGGCAAAAAGCATACAGCACACAGCCTAAAAGTAGGGTCGATGTTATTGGAACGCAGGTAGGCACGTAAATGGGGTAAAGGTCAGGCAGGTGAGTGCTAAGAGGCAAGCAGCTGAGGCGTGACGTTGCCTAAGATTTGACAAAAAAAAATGTTTAAGGATAGCATGCAAATGTTCATGTACAGACACTTACTTCATAACGGCTTTATTAAATTGTTGAATTATGCAAATGGCTATGAAAAATTCATAAATAGCAATCTAGTGCATAGAGTTTGAATGTCGCAAGAAAATCAGAACTGTAGCAGTAAGTACAGTATCAGCTACAGCAGCAACACTAAGAAAAGTGATAGCAAAAGCAATATAGACTTTTGTAGCTGTACAAAGACGCTGACTTACATAAATAAAAGTTAAATCTGAACAAGGCATATGCAGTATTCAAAGGAAATGCGTGTAAGCCGATATTAAATATTAAATATTTATGCGCACGAATGCCATGGAAGACAGAAATGAAATACTCTGTGTCTACGGAGTGGCTGTTTCACTTTTTTGACTATATGTATACACTTGTAAGTATGTATCTATGCGCCTTCATACGGAGGACCCTTAGCAGATTTTCGAATGTAAATTTCAAAACAAGGTAAAGATTTTGTAATCTGCAGAGCTCAAAATCCATTAGAATTCTAAATCAAAAAGAAGCTTAAGACATCTTATTCGACTCAGGTGGTTTCGCTTTGCTTAGGCGACTAATAACGCCTAGCGCCTAAAGGTATGATACAGCTCAAGCAACTGGTGCCAAACCGGAAATTTCATTTTAAAAATTATTTAATTATTTTTGCACATGCACTTCTCAAGTGCCGCATAGCAAAACCATATTTAATTATATATCGGTGTTAATTAGTTTGAAATACTCAGATTTAAAAAGATGTCTGAATTAATGATTTACAAATATTTCTTAGAAATCTTAAATTTAAATTAATATTTTTTTTCAATTTGCATATATAAACAATTAAATAGTTTTAAATGCGTGGCAACTCTAAATTATAATTTGTAAATAATAAATATTAAGATACTAAAGCAAATTATTCATTTTATACCCATATTTGAATACCTTTCACACTTAAGTAGCATCAATTGGTCAACAAGTTGGCGATTTTGTTCAAAATTACGCCTTTATCGAGGCTCTCTTAGATGTTTTCAATATTATTTATTATCTTATGCTTTAACTCTGTTTGAAAGATGGCAACACTAATTGATGATTAACAAATTATTCCTTGTAAAAAAACCATTAAACTACTTTACTTTGCATACACCATATGGTGAGATGACATCTAAATAAAGGGTGCATTCCAAAACATCAAAATACAAAGCATCAAAGCATCAGTCTCTTTTATTCCTAAACCGTATTAGAACAAAACGTCGAACTTTCGCAACCTAGTTGAAAACTAGCATCTAACCGTGGTTGCGCACATCAGACATTACAATCTACTGAGGTTTAGAGGTAAAAGAGACTGATGCTTTGTATTTTGACGTTTTGGAATGCACCCATATTCTCACATTTGATGGCAACACTGCTGATTAGAGTTATTAAAAAGATTTAGATTTAAGATTGCATGTTTGCATTGAAAATTAATATCTAATAATCAGACAGGTGGTAACCCTGTTCGGTAATATTTTCTTCTTTTAGTCTTATTCAAACCCTTCATTTGAAATGATTATTACACTGTTTGGTTTCACTTAAATAGTTTTATATTTTAAACTTTAGCTCAGTAAAGTGGCAACTCTGTTTATAAAATATTTCTAGATCAATATTTTCTAGCTAATAAAGCTTTGTTATCTTAATTGCAATAAGATACTAATCGGCATAATAAATATATTCAATTTGTTTGAATTTTGGCAACCCTGTTTCCGTATGAAAGTGCTACCAACTATATTCTGCTTTTTCTATTATTATTATATTTTCGATTCACACTCAACCACACTTTATTCTGTTTTTCAGGAATTAAAAATTAGTAAGAACGTGCTAACAGTCCTCCCCCTTGCATACAAATTTTAAATACTATACTTACTATATCAATTTTAGCAATTTTTTTTAATTTTTTAAATTTAAGTTTTCTTTCTATTTCAGCATCAGATATCTACTATTACCGCCAGATTCACAAGTCACTCATCAACTGATGCCGTCAAGGGTGAGTTTCGTTAAGTATTTATGTTGTTCACATGTATACTTTGTTTGTATTTGTATTAAAGACTTTATGGTATATTTACTGGTGAAATAACTTCTGAGGATTTCTTTGTAAGTCAGATATAATTACAGAGTGGCAAAAACCCGTCTTAACTATTCCAATAAAAATACTAATAATTAGCAATCAAATTAACTGCAATGCCTCTGTCGACAGGCTACGTTTGAAAGTTTCAAATTCGTTGATGTTTTCTTATAATTTTATAATTAGAGCCTGATCAGATTGCTATACTTTGGCATTATACTCAATGTGACTACTAGGCGTATGAGTGATAATTTTGAATCACAGCAAAAGGATTAAAAATTTAAGGTGTTAAAAATGTTTAAAAGAATTCTGAAAAAATTGTTGAACGGAAAAAAATCAGATTCATTTCGCATAATAGAATTTTTTAGTAGTTTCGGTCAGCACCGAATCTGTGGGCAAAGAGCAAACATTTCCACCCTTAGCTTTGTCTTTTGCTTAGCTATTCAATAGATTAAAAGCCGTATCCATGTTTTTTTCTCACTTTCTCATCCTTACGCAAACTTTCCACATCGCCACTTAAACTAATCCAAAACAAGTAATGCCCATCAACAATCATTGGATTTTGTATAGGATTACAACAAAAATTACTAATTAACTCAATAATGTTTGCGTAAAATAATATTCCATTAGCCATTATCAACGAAACGAAAAAGAAAACGAATAAGACAGCACCGAAAATACTCTACACACAGGTTTAAAGAAATTTGAGCTACCCAAAAAGTGTGAATCAGCAATTTGAGCTTAACTTTTTAACTGAATTTCATCATTCGCCAACGCACTTTTATTTACTCACATTTCACAAAGGCAGCTGCTGGAGAATACAAAAAGTCGGCACTCACACAACAACACTAAAAGCAGCGATGTACCATGGAGAATGGGGAAAAGCAATAGCTGCAATCAAGAGGCGCACACAGCAAGCCTACGGCAATAAATACCAACAAGCAAACAAACACTTGAGTGTAAACGCCTTAAAGTAGGCTACTCAAAAAAGCAAAAAAAAACCAGAAAGCCACAGCAAGCAAGAAATGAACAACGGAAGAATGAAGGAAATGAGTGGATGCAAGAAAACACAAGTGACTCAATGATTCAGCATCATTAGAAAAGCGATTAAAATGAGAAAGTAATCAGTCGGATTAGAAGAGCTCTGGCTGTGGCTATGGCAAGGAAATTCCGGAAGTATAGAGGCTGAGGCAAATATGTATAGAAAAGTGCGCCTTTAGCTGTGAACTACTTTGATGGGCGACAATGCCTATAATGACGCTAAACAGATATAAACAACAAGAAACACTTGTATACAAAACTTGGGCAAATACAGAGAAAAGAAGCGGGCCAAATAGCAAGGATAAAGGCAAAAGTCAAGCGGCAACTAGACAAACCAAATTTAAATAGATGAAAAAACTTCCATTTGTGGGGTCCACGCAGACGAGAATGAAGAAGAAGTGAGCAGTCTGTAGCTTGCTGTTCGATAAGAGAAAAAGTAGCCTATTTTGCGGCGCATAACAAAGTGATAAACGATTTTGTGGCATTAAATGAATATTCAAAAAAATTAAGCTGAAAATCGATAGTAATAGCAGGGAGAGAAAGACAATAAGAAGAACTAACTAACAAGAATTGCTACTGAACAAACTCAGCACAGAAATGTGTCTTAAAAAGAAGGAAAGGTAGAGAAAGAAAATTAGGAAAATTCCAGCAGCCAGCTGCGGCAGGAAGCTGATGGCTTAGTTACATGGCATCGTATTAGCTAACGAAATACACTCAATAGCTGTGGATGCACGCACGAGAAATTCGGCTGTCACATATACACGCACACTCGTGCGGCGGTTGCGGCTGGCCAATGAATTTGTTAGCTGTCAAATATATTATTAATGCTTACACGCCCATTTTTGTTACAAGAAGATGTGAGTGCTTTAATGGGATCGTTTAATTTAACTACAAGCCATTGAATAATTTATACCGCCTACTTGGCCAGAAATCTACTTACACGGGCATAGCTGTGCAGCTGTTATGTAGTAGCATAAATTACATATGTGCATACATACGTACACTCACAGCTAAAAGTATTTTCTCAAAGAATTTTTCACAACATGTAACACTTTTAGTTAAAAATATGGTTCAAACTACAACAAAAAAGCTAAAAATACAGTTTCTAAGTTTTGCGCAAGACTCAGGAAAATTCAATAAATTCTATTGCAAATTTTCAACTTTTTGATCAGATTTTTTTTTTAAGTTTTAATATTAAATAATAATAATAATAGATTGGCGCTTACACATATGTTAGTGTTTGGCCAAGCTTCTCCTCCGATTTGTGGCGTGCGCCTTGATGTTGTCACACAAAGCGGAGGGACCTACAGTTTTACGCCGACTCCGAACGGCGATTGTATTTTTATGAGAAGCTGTTTTTCATGGCAGAAATACACTCGGAGGTTTGCCATTGCCTGCCGAGGGACGACCGCTGTTAAGAAAAAACCTTTTTTTCTATATTTTTGCGATGTTGCTAGGGTTTGAACCCAGGCATTGTGGAGTGGAAGCGCGCACTGCTTTCCACTACACCACAGCGGCCGACAAGTTTTAATATTATGAAGTGCAAATTTGGTATAGCTACGCCTACCGTTGATTTTTAGCAATTGTGTAACGAATTTTCTTTCATAAAAAAAAACAATTTTTCAAAATTACTTTTTATGTAAAAATGCGAAACACCTTCAACAAAAATATTTTCAAAAGTCCAGGCGATTTTTTTAGAAACTTCATTATGCATCTCTGATACTAAAATTAAGAAAAAATCAAAAATTCGACATAACCTTTTTATAGAAAAAAAAAAGAAATACCCTCAACAAACAAATTCTCAAAAATCCACGCGTTTTTTTAGACTCTTCAAACTTTCATTTCTTATATTAAAATTTGTCTGAGTTTTATATAAAGTTTATAAATTGTACTTTTACGTTTTTTTTGCTGTAGTATTAACCACATTTTTATAAAAAATTTGCGGAAAAAAGTGAAAATAAAAATTTTAGCATTTGTTGTGAAAATTTCTCCGGGCTAATACTTTTGGTCGTGAGTGTACATATGTATGCCTGCGCGAAAACTAAATTATAGTTTTGTTTATTTGGGATTTTTGGCACCAATTTTACAACCATCATCGTTGCATCCTTTATTCAGCACACTGCATTAGAAAAGCAACTCTTTTCTGCTTATTTTAGGGATCTGAGCAGTTGCACTTAATTATAAATTCTACCTTGTTTGAGCTTACTCAGCTTAATTTCAGTGGAAGGATCCATATTTGAAATAATTATAGTAACCTGTTATGATCATCCTAAATATTTTTCACTTACATTTTCTTTGGTTTACCTCAATTCAGCACTATTCAGCGCCAATTTATATCACATTAAATGCGTACTTATTATATATTTTTTCTGGCAAGAAGAATGCGTACTAGTTTTTCTCTTTTTCACAGCCCATTATGATTCATATCCAAAATTTACTTGTTTATCTCGCCTCATATTTCGTTCCATGCAAGTCCTTACACAATTTTTATAGTTTCGTTAATTTCATACTTTATTTGTATTTGCTCTATGTACTGGCTTATCTCCAAACGATTTGCCATTTTCTTATCTTAAACTCTTTTGTTTGCTCGCCTTAGTGGCAATTTACTTATAGTAAATACACATAACGGCACATTTATGCCAAGTCTATGATTAATTGCGTCCTCGATAGCTGTTCAACGCCTCAACGAAAAATCATAATCACAGTGTGGGCAGTAAGAGCAGCATCGTAGCTGTAAAAGTGCTAAAGAAAGACTATGCATATTTTCTCTTCTGCTTGCTGGGTATTTTTTTATTTTTTTCATCACAAAATTTAGCTTCGCCTTCTATGCTGCGGAAATTTTGCCACCTTATCTATCTCCTTTTACAAAGCTTCTTCGCCACACTTGTTTATTTACCAGTCTGAGTTTTTAGATTTCTTCATTTTAAGTCTAGTAATGGCATTCTTTGGCTAAAAATTTTCGCGTTTAAAAAATAGTCAGGAAAATCGATGTATTTATTTCTACGCCTTACAGTTTCAATTTTGTATTTAAAGTGACTTAAAATCTACGTTCTACTTTCAGCATTTTTTCGAACAATTTTAGCGTTAATTCAAAACATTCCTTAACACCTAATATATGTTCGTACATAGATGTTGACCAATAAACTCAATTCAGCAACATTCAGCTCCGTTCAGCACACGCTTTGCACCGGCATTTTATTTTCTTACGTTTTTTTGCGATCATTTACCTACTGCAATTCAGCTGAATTCAGCGCAGCTTTTTCGCTAAGATTTTATTTTTTTTATTCACTTCCACTACCATACAAATGCCTACTACGCAATTCAGCTCCACTTAGCAACATTCAGCACAATCCAACATAAAACATCAGAACATATGTGTTGTTTATTAATTGGTGATGTTTAGTTTACATTTTGAATAGGTCAATTTAAATTTTTGTAATCTCATTTTCCATACAATTTCTATACTCCCCGCTAGATTGCATGTATCATAGTTAATTTTTTTTTTTTACAATTTAATATCAACATTTATACAAACCTTTTACGCCACGTACCGAGAACAGCGCTACAATGACCAAAAATGACAACACCAATGACAACGATGACACGCTGTGCGACAGAAATTATTGCTCTGCGATGCGTATAAAGTTGTTCAAAACCCGGTCGGTGCACAATTTTTACGCGCCATTTAACACGTCGATGTGCTCCGATAACAAAACACAAAAAACTAACAAAAAATGAAGGCTGGCAAAACAAAAATCACAAATAAAAAAACAAAGCGCCAACTGCAATGTTTGTAACTGACAATAACAGCGACACTGGGGGGGTCCTACGCATCGGCGCAGGAATGGAAAAAAATCATAGAATGAACGACAAAAAAACCGGCTCGCTCGAGTGTAGCACTTAGCTGCGAAAACTTGTGCTGAGCAACAGTTGCACTATAGCCGGATATTGCAGCATATTTACGTGCTCGCCGTTTTTTTTTTGTTTTTTTTTCTTCTTTTGTTTTTCTGAGTAGATATCGCAGAGCTCTGCCAGCTGAGTTGGCTCGAAAGCGCGTTGATAGCGAGCGGATCAAACATTTTTATAGGCTTGATTTGTTGTGCAACAACGAAGGGAGCACTTAGTGCGATAGTTCCTTGGAATGAGCTTGCAAAAAAGGAGCTCCATTAAAAAAAAAAACAAAAAAAAATTGCTTGCGCATATTCAGGTTGCTGCATTCTGGGAAAATATTTGTTTAAACTAATAAGGATGATTTGTTTGCTTAGTAGGTTAATTTAGTTTCTTATATTTCTATTTTATTGTTTGCTTCTGCGCTACTCTTTGTCTCTTTTTCTGTTACCAAGTTTCCTCAAATTCATTGCAATGCTATTTCCCCTCTCAGGTCTTCCACCTGTCTTGAATAAATAAGACTATTTTCTCTATAATCCTCTTTATTGTATTAAAAACCTTTCCCATTTCAGCCTCCATGCTCCATACTTTCCAACGCGCACTCTTACACACACGTGCCTCAACATGTTGTAAGCCTCGACTCACCTGTGCGTAAATGCCGCCAAACCGCCGCATATCAACCGCAACCAGAGCAGCTTCACAATGCGGTTTCACAGTTGTCAGCGCGCTGCCAACTGACAGTTCGAAAAGCACTTAATCCAGCTTAGATGATATAAGCTTTTTGTCTGAATCCTCCACGTTTCTCGCTCCTACAAGCTAAAGCATGTTCTTTATTTGCTTTGTTCCGTTGTGCCCTGCAATTCATGTTTGCCGACGTAAATACTTTCTACCTCAATATGATTTTATAGGAATTTTTCATTTTCTTTTTTGCTTACTTGGCCGAATAGCTACGCACACATGGTGCAGCATGCGGACATGCATTCATATGAAGAAGATGCTGCTCATGAGTGCAACATTTTATTGACTGTAGCAGCATCTATACCCTTGTGGTCACCTAATTAATTCAAGTGACATTTTGACTAGCTTTAGCTATTTTTCTTTTGTTTATTTAATGTTTATATTTTTTTTTTTATAAAATTCTAGCACTTTACCTAACCAGCGCCACATAAATCCAGATTTCACACTGCGTACAAAAATTATGAAAATTCAACAAAGCTTAACATTTGCACTCGAAAATTTTAAACTTTTTATTCCGAATTTTTAGAAAAATTTTAGGAATGCAGTTTTGTAGTTGATTAAATTTTAGTGCGTTAAAGTGCCAAATTTAAGACGACAGAAAATCGCGTTGGTTTTTAATAATTTTTTTTTTTTGGCTGACGGTGCTGTGCATTTTATTTCATATAAAATATGCTCGACAATTTCGTTTCAGCAAAAAAAAAAATTATTAAAAATCTACGCGATTTTCCAGCGTTTTGAAATTTGCACTTTAACCTACTGAAATTTAATGAGCTACAAAACTGCATACCCAAAATTTTCATAAAAAATTCTAAATAAAAAGTTTACATTTTTTGGATACAAATGTTGAAGTTTGTTGAATTTTGTACGATGTTTGAAATGTGGATTTATGTGGCGCTGGTTAGGTAAAGTGCTAAATTTTTATAAAAAATATAAACATTAAATAAACAAAAGAAAATCAGCCAAAACTAGTCAAATTGTCACTTGACTTAATCAGCTGGCCACAAGTGTACATTACATAAATATATAGTTATGTACGTACTGCTTTGGAATTTGTAAGCAGCAGCATTGGGTCTCGGCTGTTTAATTGGAGAAAATATCATTCCGTTTTTTTTTTTTGTAGCGGATAACATGCGGATGAACTATGCATCTACGAATTGCTGAAAATGCTTCTGATTTCTAAATTGATTGGAAAATCTTCGTTCCAATTACTTTCATTTTACCATTTTATTTTTTTTTAACCTGGTCAAAATATACCATTCAGATAAACCAAAAACGCTTATTAATGGTACTCCGCCGAAATTTAGCTTCATTCAGCGCTTTTAAATGCGATTCAGCTCAATTCAGCTTATCTTTTAATGCACCTTCATAATTTAACATGCCCAAAGTAAACTGTCAGATAACAAAAAAACTGAAGTTTTCCTCTCTAAATACATTTTAATACCTTTAACAATAAAATGCAGCTTTATTCAGCTCTTGATACCTAATGTAAGTCAGCGCAATTCAGCTCATTTCGGACTAAAGTTAGCTATATCAAAAGTTATTTTAGCGTAATTCCTTAGAAGTGTAATGCAAAATCCAGCGCTGTTCAGTACGTTATTCATCATTGGTTAGAGATTTACCCTAAATTCAATGTTCAGTGTAACTTTCACTTGATTCAGCTCACTTTGTATGTTTTTCGAAATCCTAATTGGGTCAATGGCGCTTTATTCAACTTATTTAAAATTCCTTAAAAAAGCTTAGTCAGTTATATGTACCTTAATTTCTATATAAAGCTACTTACAATTAAACTGCTACAACAATCTTAGCGTTATTCAGCGCAGTTTAATAAAATTCAGCGCGATTCAGCACAATATATTTATCTTATTATAAGCAATTTCTTTTAAAAATTGTATTTTAGCGCCAATTCAGCGCTATTCAGCTCACGCTAATACAATTCAGCGCTGTTTTTTATAAGTTAAAATCTTAAAAATGTTTGTCAGCAATTCAGCACTTTTTCCCCAATCTACAGCATGCGTATACGTATGCGTGCTTCTGAAATATTGAATGTAATTTTAATGTACAAAATGGTTATGGCAGTACCCACATATCAACGTACGAAAACGTAAGAAAATTGTTTGTAGTATTTTGATTTCCAAGCGTAAATTTAAAACGCACGCATACATAGGAATACGCGTGCTTCTAGATTGTAAACAAAATTTGTTTAAGTCTCCCTTATTTTTTCCCCGGTTAATTCTTCATCGAATTCACATTACTATTTGGTTTATGATTCAAACCCATAGCTAAAGCTTTAATGAGTAAATATTCATTGTTTATCACTTACGTTGTGAGTTCGAGCGCCGGATGATGTTCTCCAGGAATGTGTTCTGCGGCGCAACAAGTCCTCGACGTCCGCCAGGCATTTTGCTTGCGTTATTAGCTTAGCTGGTAGCGAAAGTAACAACAAGAATAGCAACGACGGTGCGGGTCCATTAAAAGACACAAAAAATTTAAAACGTTAACTCACTTGAGAAATTATAAAAACAATAACACTACAACAAACACAGTAATTTTAAGACACACGGAATCTCCGCGCAATTTAGACTCGTCGTAGGCTTTGGCGTATACTGACGACGACAACAGCAGCGGCGTGGACCTTTCGGCTGGTTATTTAATGGCGCGTTAACATTGATGTTGGTAATAATAATGAGTAATAACAAAAAAACAACGATAACGCGGATTAAAAATTTACTTTTAACGCAGCGTGCAAGCTTCGAAGCGCGCGAGTTTAGAGGCAGTAAGACGTACTGGTAATAAAAAATGATAAATTCGCGCTCTTAAATTTTCCCATTTTGTTTTATTTAACATTTTAGGTTTTCTGCTGCCTACAGACGGCTGGCGGCTGGCGCCTAAAAGCATACCAAGCCAAGTTTTTTTTTAACGCAGTTTAGAAGGTTGTTTTATGGCGCTGATGGAAGCCAGTCAAGCAGCAATAAGTCCTTGAAGAAATTGCGCGCTAAAGATGAACTTTGTTCAGTGGATGAGAATTAAGATTTTTTTTTTTATAGTTGGCAGTTTACGTGTTTATTTTTTGCGATATTGACATTGTTATGGTGCGCAGCATTTATTGCTGGTGCGGAGTCGTTATCGCTTGCGGCAGCTGCTGCGCTCGTTTAAAAGGCATTTGATATTTTCTTTGGAAGTGTCTTTCATTTTTCAGTTGTTTATTGTTTGGCCAGACCCACTTTAGAATTTTATACATATTTGCATAATTTAGAGTTTTTTTTTACTTTCCTTTTAGGTGAGGTGGCCTAATGTAAAATTAAGCGTAAATAAAAACATGACTAATTTGCAAAAAAATTTCAGCAAATTTTAAAGTTTTGAAACTGGTTTATTTCGTTGTTATTTCTCTGTTAATTAATTATTTATAAAAAATTTATGATCTTGAGAACTTTTTATTACAAATTTATTTTAATTTCCTTGTAACCTCTTTTTCGAAACTATTAATTTTTGTGTATTCTTAAGATATTATATTTGAGCTTTATTTATTTTTTGAAAATTTTGTATTTTACTTTCAAGATTTCGAAGCGGTTTTTTAAGTATGTGTTTTTTTTCTCTGCATTTGTTTTCAAAACTTGCAGTTGTTGTATACATTTTTCATTTGTTTCAAAATTGTGATTCTTATTTTTGGATTTTTGAATGTTTTAAGATTTTTGTTTTTCAAAATGTTTATTTTGCCAAAGTGTTCTTTTTCAAAATTACAGTTTTTGCCATTTTATATATTTTCTTAATTTTGTGTTTTATGGGCAATGGTTTTTCCGAAAGATTTAATTTAATTAAATTTTTATAGCTCTGATTTTTTGTGTATGTTTATAACTTTAATTTATTTCTAAATTTCTAATTTTTTCTGTAGTTCTAAACTTTTCAATGTTTTAATTTTTTCAAATTTGAATTTTTACTAACTTTGGACGTTTTCTATATCTTACTTTTTCTTCTGGTTTATGAGAATTTGTTTTGAAAAATTTTTAATTTTTATATATCATTTCTGAGCTTTGTGTATTTATTTTTGTTTCAAGATTTTCGAAGCGGTTTTATAATTATTGTTTCCCAAATCTTTTTTTAATTATTTTTCCAAAGTTTTAATTTTTTCAAAATTGTAGTTTTTAACGAATTTATTTATTTTTTTATTTATTTTAATATTTTTAGAATTTTTCGTTTTGTGAGAATTGGTTTTTTGTTAATAATCGAGTTCTTGTAGTTCTGGTTCTTTTTATTTAATTTTGTCTAGATATATTAGTAATTTTTTTAATATGTTCCAAAAGATTTTAAATTTTTTTTCTGAAGTCTTAAATTTTTTTCAAGTTTTCTAACCGACTTCAAAAATATGAGAATCGGAATATTCATATTTTTTATGTACTTTGTTACCGCATAACTACAATTCTCTTTTTAAAGGAAAGGTGTCACCAATAGGTGGTCCCATACTTATTTGGTTTAGATCCGATCATTGGATCATGAAGAAATTAACGATTATCTTAAATTTTTATATGAGAATTGAAGTCGGTTTTGTTTTTTGTTTAAAAATTACTTGTTTTTTTTTAATTTAAGTTTTAATAAATTTACACTTTTTTGTTTTCCTACAATATTTCAACTTCTGTATATTTTTATTCGCCTATCCGTTTACAACTCACTCAACTATGGCAAAATCTATACCTTTGCTTGCAGGTTATCTCAGCAACGGTAGTTTACCCTTTTCAATTAAACGCATTCTCGTTCAATGCTGCGTTTTTGTTTTTGCAATTTTTTTCAAAGTCCAGCACATGTTCCACAAACGCTTTTTATTTGACTGGCAATATCAGAAAAAATAAAATAAAATAAACACTTCACAATTGGTGTACACTATAGTGTTTGCATTTTTTTCGTTGCATAAATTGCGGCGCTGCATTGAAAATTCATTTACCTGCCACCCACACACGCACACTTTCACTAGTTTTTATATTTGTTTTTGTCACTTTTTGAGCTTTGGCGTATGGCACGATTTTCGCTTCTCTGCGACACGCATACATAAGCACTTGTGCGCCGCACACAAACACACACACCCGAGCGTGTGTCCACCAACCTTTGCACTGTGGAAAATAAAGAAAAACAAATTGTCCGTTAATCCTTTTTGTTTCACCTCACTTTGCTGTTACTTTGTTGTGTGCGAATTTTGCCTGTTGCAGCTGCTATCGGAGCATTTGTTTAACTGTTGCTGCTCTACGGCCTCCTTTGCATGTGTGGAAGTGTGTGTGTGCGCGCGCCTGAATGCCTTTGTGGGGCAGCTGCAACGAGAAAGAGAGAAAAAGATGAAAAGTTGCATTAAAAAATGGCAGCAGAGTCAATAAAAATGCGCAAAGAAATTGATAAATGGTCCTAGTGGAGAGAAAGTGAGTGACCTA
>NW_023458567.1:1487214-1513209 GCF_013731165.1 Rhagoletis pomonella | reverse complement strand
TTTGCTTTATTTCCAAAGAAAACATTGGAATTTTTGGCAGCGGCTTTCGACATTCACTTGGCTTTTAGCGTTTTGGCATTTAACTGTCGAAAAGCGAAAGTCGTGAGAGTTGAAGAGGGGATAACGAGCCGCCTGGCAACTGTCGACCGGCTTATGTTTATGGCTGCTGACATTTGAGCATTTGCTGGCGTAAATTTATGCGTATTATTTCACTGATGAGCTAAGCGCGTGAGCGTTTGATTAATGACTGGATGTGGCATTGAGATTGAATGCGACAGCGCCAGCGAATTTGCCAATTTTTCGATAATTAAAAATGTTGGTGGCCTCAATGAGACTTTGAAAATAAAAACATATGTACATATGTATATATATGTGGCACTTGCACATTTGCTAGTGCTTGGACGAGCAATTCATGAAATTCAACGGAAATTTTAAATAACCCGCTGCTGAAACCCGCATCGTTTTTAAGGCTCCCAGGATTTTTTTCCTAATTTTTTATAAATATTTCATTTTATATAAAGAAAAAATATAAACAAATTTTTTGATCAACTTTGTAAGTCAGTGTACACCTTCTGTAGTTTTAGGGAGAAGCCTTTTTCTTAAAATTTAGTGCTACTCCCAAGGGAGCAAAATTTTCCACTCAGTTAGAGGCTAAGTTTCACTCCTGTTGGTACTTGCCGTAGATTGGGATATGGCAATGAAAAAAATTTTATGAAATTAAACTGCAATTTAGAAAATTTATATTATTTCACACATGATACCTGCATCCTTCTTAAGGCTTGGAAGATTATTTTTCGTAATTTTATTTTATTTCATTTAGAGAACAAATTTAAAAATAATTTAGATCAACTTTTTAAGTCAGTGTAAAGCTTTGATGTATCGTTTTTATGTGAAAATTGTTCTCTAAAATTAAGAAAAAAAACGAAGTTCGATTGTTTGAGTTTACTATAATTCCAAGGTGTGGATGGAAAACCTAGAAAAATATCTCAAATTTAAATTATTAGCTCTATACTTTTTTTCTCAAAGCTTTCTATAAATGACTTTAATCTGAAAAAAAAAATGTGTACCAATTTTGTACGCCACTGCTTTGTATGCCTTACTTTTATACTTATGTATGTTTAAAATTGATTAACATTTTTCATTAAAATTTTCTGTTCTGATATAATTACGTGTAAACGAAAATACACAAACAAGATTTTTGTTACAAAAAATATGTACTTGAATCATTATGTATGTATGTGCAATAGGGTAGGCCTTCAAATATCAGCATCATTTTGTTCTACGTACAAAATAAAAACTTTCTTAAAAATTGAAGAAATTGTAAATGAATTTTTAGAGGCCGCTAACGGGGTTTGAAAAAAAATTTTTTTTTTTAGATCGCAAAAATTCAATAAAATTTTTGCTTTCACCTAGCTGCTCAGGGAATTTATATACATGTGTATTTATATAAATAAGATTCAATAACATGTCACATTTATTTGATTTTGCCGAGATTTTGCGATTTCAAAAAGAATCAATTTTTTTGCTAATTATAATTTTTTAATTAATTTTAAAATTTTCGTGGATGTCTTTATTTTATACATAGAATAAAATAAACGGGAGTCCCGTACTAAATTAAAATGTTTTATTTTTTAAGGACCACACTAATGTACATGCATGTATCCAAAGCTTAACTTACACTGTAGGGAAAAACTCTAGTTTTGAAATGACGGAAAAAAAAACGCTGAAACACTTAAACTTAACTTTGAGTCGTAGATTACGAATCTCCTAAGATATTCTAATTTATGTGAAAAAAAAAATATTAAAATTTTTAAGGGAAACATTTAGCTTTGCAGATTTTTTGTAACTTTTTTTCATTTGTTCTTTCATAAAAAAAAAAAACATGCAAATAAAGAAGAAAATCAATGGATAGATAAAACCGTTGGGAACGGCGAAATGAAAATGCGTAATGATTTTTTCGTATGAACTTGTAAGCAAAGTAGGAATGTTGCACATACGCCATATACTTGGCCATACTCGTACTACATGGCGTATGAGTAACATTTTCGATGTTAAAGTTTGATTTATTTTCCATTCACAATGCAAACTTAATGTGAAAATTTCTTGGGAAAATTGCTTATGTTATTGGCCTATTTTTTTCACTTTTAAAGTAATTTTACCAAGTTATTTTTTAAAAAACCAAAAAAATATCCAAAACAATTTTTTTTTTTTTTTCTGATCAATTCAGTAACTTACTGTTCACTTCTGTATATGTAAACACCAATAAAATGTCCTCCACATGTTTTCATTTCTACTGGTAGCACAGCTATAAACTTTTCGTATTAACTACTCATTTTCCAATTTCTGACACTGCGACGCCAGCCATACGGACAATATTAAATGGCGACAGCGAGGCAACATCCGGACATTGAAATTTTTGTTGGCAAACGCATATAATTGAGTGCGTTTCGCAATACAGCAAGCACAGATGCATTTTAACGCATATGAGTGTTGGTATGAATACAGGCACTAATACTTGTATGCAAACTGCTATGAATACATTGCATGCCTGCCAGTTGTGGTAGTAGGAGGAAAATATAATTGCGTATACTAAAAGGCAGGCACTACGAGTTTTCTGTACAGATGAGTGTGTATAAGTATAAGTAACTACTACTAACTGCTAACCCTCTCAAACAGATTTTTACACTTTCGTGTACATATTTTTAATATTTTTTCGTTTTCTGCATACAACTTTTTGTTTGTAATTTCTTTCACTCAAACATATCTACTTTTATGTTCTTCCATTTCTCTTCAACCACTTTCCGCTTACACTTGACTAACAAAATATTTATGTCCAACTTTTTCAAGCGCTTTTAATTGCTGCTACCGCACTTGTCGTCGCCACTACAAAATGTTAGCAGATATGCCATTGTAGTGCAGCTGTATTTTAGTGGCGACTTAAGTCGATTTTTATCGAATTAAACGAGAAAAATGGGTGAAACGTTTTTGTAAATTTTATCGCTCACTGCCGTAAAGCTTTACTCTGGTCTTAATTTTTTCGCGCAATTTAAATTCTTTCATTCCAATTTATGAGCAAAAAGGGGATTTAGCCACGTGTAAAACAGAGGGCATTTTTTCATTACCGCGCATAAAAATTGAAACTGCGTGCATTTAAATGCTTCAAGCTGCAATTGAAACAAAAACTCTGTGATTAACATAAAATGAACGTATAAAAAATCCTTAAAAAAAATTCCGAAAATCCAATAAAATTACGACAACCGCGAAGAGTCATATTTATCAGGGTCTAGCAGACGGTTTCATGAAAGTTTTGAATTTCAAATTCTATTTTAATTTTTATTTTGTTTAGTATTAGATGTAGCCGAAGTGTTTGGCTGCGCCTCAAAATATTTATGCATGTAATTTTCGAACCAATTTTTTATACGTTTGCATATATTTCGAAAAGTCTAAAAATCACAAAACAGTGGTAAATGTTTTTCGAAAACCTTTAATTTGATGCTCATGTTTTTCATAGTTTTGACCTTTATTTCGGAAAATATAGAAGGCTAGCAAAAATCATAACACACAGATGAACATTTTTACTTATATCTCGCAAAATATACAAATCAACTAAAACACAGTAGGTATTTTAATTTTTAAGGTATTTTTAAAAAACCTTTTTTTGGATTGAAAATTTTTCACCTAGGCCCATAATTTTATCTATATCCCGAAAGGGCCTTTAATTTTACTTTTGTTGTACATATTCGAAACATTGTGACAAATGGTCAATATTTTGACCTATATCTCGGAAACTATACAAAGTAAGGAAAAAGCAGATATCACGGGATAGATATTTTTTGAAGACCTTCAATTTATACCCATTCTGTGTTAAAAATCGAAATATCTCAAACGGAGTTCCCCACGGCTCTGTGCTTTAGAACATTATGTACGACGGACATCTTTGCCTTAAAGTACCCAAGGTGTCCGAGGTAATTGGTTTTGCGGACGACATTGCGGTAGTGGTTACTGAGCAGAAAAAAAGAGGCGATACTCATCTCCAGCAGGAAAGAGTTAGAAGAGGTCACCATGGAAATTGGCGAACACAGCGTCACTACTCTGCCCTATGTTAGGTACCTTGTATCCCGGATTTGAAAAGCTGGCTTCGCAGAACGCACATCGAAGTAGACTTCTGCCTAACCCACTTCTTAACAGGACCCGGATGCTTTAAATCGTACCTATACCGACCACTGCGGAGGGGATGATATAGAAGACGTAAGCCATGTGCTCTTCGACTGTTTGCGTTTTTTAGATGCAAGACGGAAGATTCGAAGCGCATTTTCAGGAAATTACTCACTAAGACTTAAGACTTAGTAGCGGCGACAATGAGCCCATGGTCTTTTGTGAAACTTTCGGACTATCTTTTATGTAGTACTTATTGCATTTGACGTATGCAAAGTATTGCGCGACAAGCGACGATATTTTGACCAATAAGAATCCTTCAGATTTCTAGAATTTCCTTCTTCGTGGAGGCCGGTACTATGAATGCAATGTTTTCCCGCAATTTCAAGTTCGTACAGCCTCTCATTCGAACTGGGCGATGATGAATCAGCCCCGACATGTTACTTGACATACATACATTTGTATGTTCATACAGAGATTTCGTAAAACCAAAACTGTATGCCAAATTAGCGGATGTCGGTTCCTTCAATCTCCTCCGAGCAATTTAAGATGAAAAGTTGCGATGAGTCGACATCTTCGTCCTTCACGTAGCTGCGACAACGTGTATGCAGTTAGATATTTAGTTTTACTGCTCGAGTTCCAATCATGAGCAAGAATTGACTGCTGCGTCTTCGCGAACCCAAGCAACTTATTTGGCTTCTTCCGTTCGACGCTCGGCTATTAAGCACTTGTACATGTCCTGGATTTCACCCAGCGTTCGTTGAGCTGATAGGAGGCCCATTTGTTCAGGGGTCACTAGTCCCACTACCTTTTTTGATCAGCCCATCCGCCGTGCCGTTTCCTACTTTTAATATCATTGTGGCCTAGCACTCATTTAAGTCCGACTATAAAATACTATGGCGCGATGGAAAATTAGGTCAAGTATTCCCCAACTAACTTTGGGTACACTGTGGGGATGTCCTAAAGAAGTATAGTCGGAATTTAAATAAAAAAATATTTAGGGCGCGCTCAAAGCGGTCAAAGTTTTCCATAAATTTCAATTAACCATTTTTAAAAGTAACTATGTTTTAAAGGTCCCCCGAAAACCCTAAAAAATGCAATGCGGGAACCATAAAAAGTTGCTGGTGTTAAAGAATGACGAACTAATTAATAAAGTATTATTATTGGAAGAGAGACAGAGTTTTCCGATAAAAAATATTGATTTTGAAAAAGTCGATGAAATTAAAAAAACAATTGTTTTTCGCCATATAAAATGCATATAAGCGCTTTGAGCGACTTCTAAAAAATTATTTATTTAAAAATAAAAAACAGGGGTATATTTTTGTTCGGTATTCCTAACGGGTGGAGGCGTTAAAATTCCGGCTTCACTTTGTTTTGGAACACCCTATTGCACCGAGAGCAAGCACATTTCCGCAAGTATATCACAGTGGGCATCTACATATTTCTCTTGCCGATCTCGACCAAATCAACAGCACTACATTAATTTGGAAGCCTAAATTTAAGGATGATTAAGACTCCCGTGCAAAGGCGCGTCTACACTGATCCTTCTGTCAAACAGCGGCCCGTCCGTGTAATATTTCATCGCTGCCTCCTTCGGAACGCTGCCTTCCGTTCACTCAACCTTCGAGAGATAAGAGAGATAATAGCTAACTGATGCTAGCCTAGTAATTTATGAGGTACAAAGTCGAAACCTCCAAAAATTTTCGATTCAGACTTTGCCTTAGCCCAATTAATTTTCATAAAGCGATTTTTGAAAGCAGAACGCAGACGTACTGCCTACAAATATCTCGTTCGTGCTTGACCAGTTTTTCCTCTTAAATAGCACAGAGACGTTGCCTTTTGAATGTTCATCATACGACGTGGAGCACTTTTCAAATTGCAGAATGCTTGCACTTATCTTGGCACCTACTAATAAGAAGTTAAAACAACAACTATATTTACACGAATAGACCCACTTGTCATCCAAATAAGTTAAAAGTGTAAATCTTAACCTAGTTTAGATATATATTTGGTATAGAATTTGCAATGCTTTTCACGCCTCTACCGCGTGTTTTTGGGTTTTTATGCAAGTTAGCATTTTGTCTCTTTTCCTCCGCAGGCTGTCTCACCTTCTTTTCCATTTGTTGAAATATTTATAAATCCAGCACAGAAATGTACGCGTGCCAGGCCCATACTTCAGTCACGTTTTCACGCCTTAAGCGCAGCTAATTCCGGTTGCGTTTGCGTTTGCGGCATGTGGCAAACGTCAATTGTGCTACAACAATAAACAACAACAAGAGATAGTGTAGTGTCAATTGTGAAACAAGCAACTAGCGAAGGCATAGACACTTGCGGCACAATTAAATTTAATTAACAACAGTGGCCGACTAGAAAGACAAGGAGACGAAGAACGCAGCATAAAAGTAAAAAGCGAAAAAGAGTCGGCAAGACGCCGGTGGAAGAGGAAACGGAAGTGTCAGCTACTGTGCGAGAACAAAAAACTACTAGCAGAGCAACAATGCAAGCGTGACAGACAGCAGAGATAACTGTCGCCAACACAAAACTGAACAAAGACTAAGTTAATTTTCAAACAAAGGGTTATGCGAAGGCGCCACTGGCAGCACGAAAAAATTTACGTTAAAAAAAAAAAGACAGTAAGAATAAATGAATACAATTTTCTGAATATTTGAGGGACAAGCAAATTGAAAATCAGCAGCGATTACTAACTGTTAAAAAAAACCTTGGAATCTTAGCATAATAAAAATAGTGAAAGAGCATGGCAATAAAATGACAAATAGACAAAAGTAAAATATTTTTATTGCCTCTCTTATACATAGTATGAGTTTGAGTACTCAATTCCCTTTCGAAAGTCAAATGGATTGCAATGATGCGGGAATATAAAAGATTTAGTAAACATTTAATTTTAAATTCGAACGCAAGTCTTTTCAAAGCGCCAGCAAATTTTGCAATATAAGTACTCAAGTCACTCAACCGTCATCTTTTAACCTCCTAAAAGCTGCTCTTCCGCCTTTCACCTCACCTTTACTGCTTAACCTTGCCGAACACACTCTGCATCAATCTGCCCCAAAAAACTAAACCAAATTTAATATTCAAGTTTAACTATTTTTAGTCGTTCAACTATTTATGTTCGGCAAGGACAACGGAGGACATAGCCGCCAAGGCAACATCAAGCATAGTTTTCATATCTCATCCTAGCAAAAACTAAAAGCGTTTACTTGTATTAAAAAGTATTACCGCCACATTGACGTTGCGGCAGCGCCACGCCGGTTGCTAGTACAAAGCAGCGAAAGTAGCGCGGAAAATCGAAATCGATTACGCAGCAAAGGCAAAGCAGCGGATGGGCGCTAAGCGATGAAAAATAAGCAAAAATTTAAGCACTTATCGCCAGCTCCGCTCATTCCATACACTGATTGCTGTCTTTGTGCTATGAGTTTTCATTTTCGTTTCACTTTATGTTATTATTCTAGTTTTTCCTTACTTCGTTGTTCGCCTAGCTGCTCCAACTGTTTTGTGTTTTTTTTTTTGCCAAACACCAAAAGTGCTGACGAACTTTTTAAATAGTTTTGTGATCGAAAAGTTTTTACTTGTAAAACACGCCAATTCATTGGCTGTAATGAGAGCAAAGGAGGACAATTACATGCGGTAGCGGTGGTGAAAAATGGTGGAAAATTAGTTTTTTAGTTTGGTATTTCAATATATTTTATTAGAAAGTAATAGGCATTTTTTTAAAGAAAATTCACTTGCACATAGGTTCGCCTTCAGAGGGGCGACCGTTTTTAGAAAAAAAACTTTTTTTTATTCATAACTTTCGGATGTCGCACGGTCCAGGAATCAATCCGATTTATACTAGGTGCTAGTATCGCAACAGCAACCGCAAACATGGTTGGTGTATCCTCGCAAATAGTCACATCACATTGCCCCAAAGATTCTGACACCCACCAACAACTCCACCCCTATGTTGATTCGAAAACGAAACAGCTCTGGTTAAGAGGTAACCCGGGGGCCCCACAGGCTTATTGTGTTCACCAGACCTGTCCCTGCATGTCTTTAAACCGCCCTGATTTTCTCCGAATCCTTGTATAACCTCTAATGTAACAAGCGGACAACACTGAGACTGATGTTTTGCTAAGAGAGACGACCTTGATCTCAGCTTGACTATCCACAACGCTTAGCACGATTTAAGTCACTTTTGTAGGGAAAGCGAATTTTAAAATTTCTAATCGGTCGCAGCCCGTTAGCCCTCAGGCCAACCGTCCTTAGCTTAGGCGTTTTTTAGGTAGATATCTATAGATGGAATATCCAGACGTGTCTCCAGTGTCATTTTAATTTCTTCCATTGTATATAGATATGCTTGTTGATTATAACGGATTTTGGTGTCAACCACTTTGCACGATACCAACGCACAGTTTCGCGAGCGCGGCCAAGGTAGTAAGATTCGTTGCTGAAACTAATTTTGAAATTTGCAAAATATGATTATTTCAAAAAAAAATTTTTTTAATTGAGTGAAATGTAGATATCAGTACGGTTATCAAAGTAAAGAGAAAATCTTGTAGAATTAAAGCAGATTAAATTTCTTGCTGCATAAGGACGAGTAGGTATTGAAAATGTCCTGTTAAAATTTTATCTTTGAATATACTTGAAATTGTGAAATACTTTTTTCTTTTGAAAAATTATATGTTAAGGACTAATATGCTCTTGACCATACCTTAAGAGCTTAAAAAAAAAAACAATTTAATTAAAATTGTCAACCAAAAAATTTTAATTTTTTTTTTAATTGTACAGAATTTTCGTTTTCATTTGGTTATTGTACATTGCACTGATTTTTTTTTAATAATTTTTGGAGTTAATCATATCTTTCAAATGACAAAGTTCTTTAAAAAAATTCTGTCGTCGTTTTAACGCAACTCTACTATATTTGGCCCAGCGTCTCTTGGGAATATTGATTTCCTCGTCTGTTTCGAAATTTTTTTTGTCGCACGGTGTTATATAAGTATGTTTGTTGCCGGCCAATTTAGTTTATGTTGAGGATAACAAAGAAGGCCATATATGTAGATAATATCTTAAGGTTGCACATGAAATTTCTTCAAAATCAAATTAAATGTATTATTTTTACTTGATCTAACACATTTGCATGCGTATTATTGGTGTAGTTGTAAACCCATCTTTATCAAAATTTACATGTTGACTTTTTTTAATAATATAAAGCTACCAATAAAATTCCTTCACAATGAGAGCTCATTTAATATTTCGCTAATAAAATTTTTTTCTTAACAGCGGTCGTCCCTCGGCAGGCAATGGCAAACTTCCGAGTGTATTTCTGCCATGAAAAACAGCTTCTCATAAAAATACAATCGCCGTTCGGAGTCGGCGTAAAACTGTAGGTCCCTCCGCTTTGTGTGACAACATCAAGGCGCACACCACAAAATCGGAGGA
This sequence comes from Rhagoletis pomonella, assembly GCF_013731165.1. Lineage (NCBI taxonomy): Eukaryota > Metazoa > Arthropoda > Insecta > Diptera > Tephritidae > Rhagoletis > Rhagoletis pomonella. The sequence goes on along the minus strand of NW_023458567.1, from coordinate 1,503,621 downwards.
GAAGCTCGGCCAAACACTAACATATGTGTAAGCGCCAATCTATTATTATTAATAAAATTTGCAAGAGACTAGTTGAGCCTAATTTTTAAATTTTTGTCTGTTTGTATTAAATTTTTAAGTGCAAAATGCAAACAAAAAGTAGCAATTTCGAAGAAAATCGAATCTCCTGTTCCAGTAAATAAAAAAAAAATATTAAAATACCATGAAATGAAATGAAATGCCTTTCCATTCTATAAGCACACGCAAAATCACATACACAAATGCACAATTAACAAACCACACTTGCAGCAAAACACAAATCACTTCAGCGCTATGGTCGGAGGAAAGCAATCGAACACAGCTGTTTCCATTTACTTTTCATTTTTTATTGTTTGTTAACCCCAAGGCCAAGCATACAAGCAACCAAAGTAGTGTGTTTACCCAAAAGTAAAAAAAAAAGAAATAAAAGGAGAGGTATTCCTTCTTTCATCCTTCTCGCTTTCCTTTGACCATAGTTGGTTACACATACATACTAACACACTTGCTGCTCTTTCACCCAAATGTAACCTCAAACAAATTGATTGACATTTCTCAGCAATATTGGGAGCATATGTTATTATTGTGCTATGACCGCTCCACATCATACAAGAAAGTTGCCACATTGGTGGCTCGTTGCCTTCATTTGGAGCTATTGAAATTCGCACGCGAATGCAAAGCAAAGTGAGGACTTGTGTTCTACAAGACTATCGAATTTTTAGCTGCCTGACAGGTAAACAATGCACCGATCGAAGACAAGGCATTCACATGCCCACACGCTTCTAAACATAAACAGGCAAGTGAAATTGATCTATCAGAGTTGTGCAAAAGCACGAATTCGGTATCTGCGGCTGGTCAAAAGTAGTGAGAACTCAGCTCAACCGTAGCACAAGTGAGAATTTACGAAACTGGTGAATTGTTTAGAAAAGCAGCAAAGTCCAAATTTTCTTTATTAGCTGTGAGATTTCTAAGCTACTAGCTGACTGCTTGACTGCTTGGCATCGAAAGTTTAATGGTAAAGCAAAATGAAATGAAATTTTGTGGGCGTAAAAGGTGCACGCAAACCAAGGCCGCCGCGATGGACAGGTGAAAGTGTGTGTGAGTGTGGCGAACCGGAAGGGACCACGGCGTAGAAGCTACCTCAGCTTGACTGTGTTTATGCCTCTGAAAATTAATTTTGTCGCACACCTAGCATACATACATGCACACACACACACACAAACATACTTAACTACTTTGCTGAAAGTAACGCTACCCGGAATTTTCGGGTAAAAGCTTTTAGAAATGGCTAATTTTGCTTGCCACAAAAATGGGTAAACTTAAGTGCCAAACTGTGGAAAGTGAAAACTTTTGGGTTTAATTTTTGTTTAGAAACGCCTCAAGTTAAGTGGACGTGGGTTGTGACGAGTGTGGAGAACGGGTTTATTTAAACTTAAAAAAGGGTAGAAAGTTCAACTCTACATAACCAATTGTGGCATAAATAGAGTTTGAAATTTATGAAATGAAGTACATAAATATTGTATTAATTTTTATTGCAACTACTTTCTCACTCAATTTCCAGCTAATTTAACAACTTAACCGCCCATCAGGAAAAAATGCTGTCGTCAGCGATTGATTAATTAAATATTAAAGTAACTCATTCCCACTGCCTGACTGTCACAAGAAGAACTCTCACATACATACATACATACGCGCTACCTTAGTGTTTGTAGTATTCGTTGATGTAGCAAACAAAGGCAATTTATTTATGCTTACAGATAATTAAGTTGCCTGAGCGTGCAGAGAGGAGTAGAAAGGTATGGCATTAGAGAGTCAGGGAGATAGGGAAAAGAAGCCAAAGTAAGGACGCAATCAGTGCAAGACAACAAAGAAAGTAAATGCGTACCTACATAAATCAAGCGCATAAATTATTATGGGTCGTTTTAATTTAGTGCTGGGTAGGCGGGTGTATGAATGAGTGCACTTCTTCACGGAACACTGAGTAAGAAAAAGGACATACAGGTGTACATATATACTTAACAACTTAAAGCTTAATTTAAAAAAAACATGCTAAATTTTAAAATTCAAATTAATTTTATGGCTTTTTTGGTAAACCTAAAATGTTTAAAAAGTCCTGTTTTTCTTGGTTCAGATTTCAAAACTTTGAGATATATTTTTTGCTTTTTGGTAACAGAAAAATATTCAAAGAAATAATAAGGGGATTCACAAGACGTCTTAAGCGTCGTAATTTGTCAAAATGTTTTTAAATGGATAGAAAACATATAATTACCTCTTATTAAGCACCATAAAACCTTTTGAACCGTTGGTTAACATTGAAAAATTTACGACTTTAAGACGTCTTAGGAATCCCTTAAATATTTTAGAACAATATTTGGTTTTCGTTAAAAATGCGATGATTGAAAAAACTAATGAAATTTTAAAAATTTTAAAATATTTTTTCCTTTATAATTTATAAAAATTTTGGGAATTAAAAATTTTTTTTTTTAATATGCAAACTGTCTACTTAAAAATTATGCGCTTTTTAATAAAAAGACATACAATGTGAAAAAATAAAAATATCTTTTATTTTAAGAGCTTCTCGGACAATTAAGAAAGTTGGGAAAATTTAAAAAATTAAATATTTCCACTTTATGTTAATAAAAATCTAAATAAATAAAAAATTTTAAAATTTTCATTTTTAATTTCTTGTTAAAAATATTTCTTTTTTTATTGAGATTTTATTGTTTGTCTTTCGAAATACTCGTAGAAATTTTTTTTCAATTTACGACATTCAAAATTGTAAATATTTTAAAATTTTTGCTTGATAACATAAGCGTTATGTTAATTAAAAATATTTTTCATCTAGTAACGGCTATGAAACAACGCTTTCGTTGAATTTCAGAATTCGGGCAAGGTTTTCAATTTGTAAATTCGAGATAACAGTTATTTTTGGTCCCTGATTTTTTGTTATTGAAATTTCAAATTTTTAAATAATTTTTTTTTTTGTTTGTTTAAATCACTTGCATAATCTTGCCATAATTTTATGCTTATTTTGAAATTTGCAAATTTAATTTCTAAAGTTCTTTTTTAAGTATTTTATTTGATATAAAAATTACTATATGGATCGCCCTATAAATGCTGCATACATGAGAATTAAAAAATCATATTTTGTAATATTTAATTATTGCAACCAAGGCGCCTCCAGCAATTCAAACACAACTTGCCTTAAAATTCCTTTTCAAAACGAATTTCTCTACCTGCAGCAATTTTTCGGATATGCGGCATAGTTTTCTTTAGAAAACAATTTATAAATTCAAAAAAAATCGTTCTGCTTGAATGCTGTTATAGCCTTGACCAGTCAATTGAATTCAGCTACGTTTTACTGAAAAAAATATGTATATTTTTTAACAAAGGTGTTGTATAAATTACCTATTTTTCAGCTGCATTCCAACAAAAAAACAAAAAAAAAAATAACAACTAAAAAACGCACGAAGGTATAAATTTAATATGTATGTCTTCCTATGCCATAAAGCATGTACGCAGCTTGAATAACATGAATTATGCTTTTTTCGGTGCATTCATTTGCAGCATGCCAACAGCATATCTGTCATGCCATAAATTGTCAGTTTATTGACATGATTGCAACTTGCAGCCAAGTATGACAACATCCAGCTGAATATTTATTTATATTATATAAATAAATATACAGAGTGCACTCCTGTATGGCTGTCGCAGTGGCTGTGTGGGCGTCATCTTCATCCAGCTACTCAGCTGCCGTCAACTATGCTTTTTATGACTTGACATTAATGGCCACACGTATGCATATTTGTTACACACTCACACATTTACAGCTACATATGTAATGTCATTTCCGCTCGCATGAATACCTGCATTGCCATTAGCCTGTCATATCAGAGTGTCCTATAACACCGGAAAGTATGCTACAACACATTTCATCTGCTCTATGCTACGCCATTTGCCATGCCCCAATTTGTTTTATGTATTGAAATTGGGCACTTATATATATATGTATGTATGGATATATGGATCTGCAAAAGTATCGGATTTCGTTCAAAATAAAAAAGTAATTTAAAAGGCATTGCACAATTCGTTTCGCATTTTCTCATGGCCACAATGTGCCACAGCACAAAAATAATGTTTTGGCTTTTTACGTATCCTTTATTTGGCGCTTGTCTTCTCTTTTACTTTAATTTTACAATATACATTTCTTTTTTGTTGGTCCACTTTTGAAGCCAACAAATGTCAAATGCCCTTCTCGCTTTCAAGACTTTCCAACAATTCTGACGCCGGTATAACTATATTTTTTTTTTTATACCCAGGCACCTATGTACATTTGTATGTATTTGCTGTTGTCATAGGGTGGCCAGACGCACGTCGACATGTTTAAAGTAGGTAGTATTGTAGTAGGAATGCCAATGTACTCGATAAAGCAAAAGTCTAATTGATCTCTTAGGCTTTTTAAAATTTTCTCACATTTTAGCTAAAAACGAAATTTGACTCGAAATCCCTAAAATCGATCGGGTAAAATAGCCTCACTGATCTTTGCAATAAAACGTTTGCTGAATAAGGCTTCAAAGAGCGGAATTGATTTCGAAGCTAGAAAATTATTTTTAAGCAAGAAAATTAAAGCTGAATTATACTTCATTGGCTGAATCGATTTCATAGCAAAAATATTAAATTACATAATATGCAAACGTGAGTTTAGGGTAAGAAAGCTTGCGCTGAATAAGGCTTCAGCAGACTAAATAAAGTCAATAATATGACAAATAAATAAAGTTATCGAAATTCATGCGTTTTAAGTAAAAAAACAAGCGCTGAATAAAATTTTACGCAGCTGAATAAAGCTTTTAATACGTCAAATGATTGATAAGAAAGAAAAGGCATGCGCTGAATACTATTCTGACGCGCAAATAGAATTGTAGTATGACTAATAAATGTAGAAGAATTTTTTGCCCCTACAACACAGAGAATTATTGCGCTATAATTTAAGCAAATCAGGCAACCCTATTTGGACGCATTGCTTATTTCCATTTGATAAATTGTTTGCTCTGTTTTTTTTTTTGCTGCATAAATGCAAAACTATATCACCAGCACCTCCCTTAGCAGCAGCACGAAACAACAACAACTAAGCAACCAACCAGCGTGCAATTCACAAAAAATGCATAGCATTTGGAGTTTTGCGTTGTTTTTTGTCAGCAATGCATATGAATTATTTATTTTGGAAAGGCACTCACCGTATGCACTTTGCTCTGGGATTCAGCTAGAAAATTTTGGCTCTTTTTTATTTAATTCAAAAAGTTAAAATATTAGAATGTGAATTGAAAATGTCAGCTACTAATGCCTTTGAAGCCAGTAGCCAGTGAGACTTAGAGATGCACAGAGGACAATAAAACGTTTGACAAAAAATAAAAAATAAATAAAAATATTTGTAAACTTGTTTTAGTTGAGTACTTTGCGCTTTAAATGGCTTTCGAAGTTTTTTTTTTATAATACCACACAAAGTTTAAACTACCGCTTTTGCACATGAGACGCAATGAAAAGTTTTGAATTGCGCTGAATTTAACTAAAAGAGCGCTGAATAACTATAATTTGTAAAATATGTAGACATTGTAGACTGAACAACAATGCTGTGTTGCCTTTTAATTATGCTGCATTCATAAAAGCGCTCAATAAATCAAAATTTAGCAAAATTGCTCTGCTGAATTTTATTTTAAGTTCCTGAAAATGTTGTTGTTTGTCTTATATTTTGGCCTAGTAATCTATATTTAACTTTTTTTTTTTGAGTTGGAGTCCGTTTCTTTAAACATTTTCGTGGGAAAAAAATAAAAATAAAAGCTGAAAACGGAAAATTAGGACTTGTATAGCATTTAAATCCACTAGCTAACTTGTGTTTGAAGTGTGCTTAATAAATCGATATAAGTGCTGAATGAACTCAATTATAATTTTAAAAGTAACTACACCTTTTACAATCTCATTTTTACAGTTAAAAGTCGACTAAAAGGTACGCTGAATTAATGTAAATTATTATCCTAATTGCGTTGCGTGTATAATATTCACATTTTTTCAACTTAACTTAGCTCAGTTCTCTTTTAACTGCGCTGAATACAATAATTAAGGCGCTGAAATATGAAAATAATTATCCTTATTGTATTTGAGAATATTATATTCCCCCTTTAGCAAATATGGTTCAGCTGAATTGTGGCTGAATGTGGGGAATGCAATTTGAGCATATCTTAAAGGAAGGAATAAGGTTGATTGTTGCATTTAAGTTTTCACGACATAATTTTTTCACGTACTTATAACTGTTAATATCAGTCGACTTCCAGCTCTACCACCAGAAATTTCCGTAATGAGGGAAAATTATACGCCTGTCTGCGAAGTTTTCAATTTAATAAATAAACCGAAAAAATTGAAGCGAAGCAGGTACGGAAAAATAATGCTAATAAATCCCAATTAAACGCAATTAAAATGAAGTTAAATATTTAAGTCGGAAACCGAGCAAACGGTGGAGGTATGTACAACGGAAGTCAAGGTTGAGCTTGTAGAAGCGGGAAGCCAAAAAGTAGCGCAAAATCGGCTTACGCAACCAAGAATCACTAAAATTAGTAGAAACACATAAACGATAGCCGTTGGAGGGCGGCTTCAGTGGCAGGCGATTTAGAACAAAAGATCGGGAAAAATGAGAAAAAATTTTGTTGAATAAAGAAGACTGGCGGAAATTGAAAGGCGGGAATTGAAGAATGACGATAACCCATCTAAGATAAATGAAGACGACAAGTGTTGAAGAAAATGGAGAGAAATATAAAAGGAGGGGTTGAAACCAAAATTCAATGGCGAAGTAGAATAATAAAGGGACGGTGGCAAGCTGAGCACAGTGCGTGCAACAAAATTAACTTAAGCGGATTCGCCATGTAAATAAAGTAAGAAGCAGCCGTAGAAAGGGCAGCGATTAACGTCCTAAGAGAAGGAAGAGGGTAAGATGAAGCAAGCAACAAGAACGCGTTAAGCTGACAAGTAAAAAAAAGGGAAAGAAAAGCCATTTAAGTGAGTGCCCGTGAATGCCGCATGAAACACGCTAAGACTTAATTAACGAAAGCCACGGCAAAAGTGGACAAGAAAAGCGAAGAGAAGATAAAAGCAATAAAAAGAAAAAAATTATACGCATTCGCATGCTGAACAAAAAGTTATATAACAGGAGGCGAAGAGCTGCGAAGAGCGTAAGCTAATGGCATGTGGCACTACACTGGTATGCTCTAGCCTGCCTGCCATACATATTTACAAGCCCACACACACACACTAACACATTTGCAAGCACAACCCGCTAAAAGCGTGTTAATTAGCCGCTCATGTTTTCGGTTAGCGGCCATGTTGCAAGCAGCTTATGCAGCAAAGTAGGTAGGGCCCACAAGCACACATGCATATGCACATATACTTACAGCTAAGGGCGCACCAGCCACCACCAAACATAGGCAAAGCAAAGCAAAGGTTAATGTCAACTTATGTCAGTCGAGAGGACGCTAAAAAGACAGAAAGAAATGAGCGCAAACGGCGGCTAAAATAGGCAAATGGCCCGCGCCTGCTAAGTGGCAATGAAACTTGGTAACTGGAAAATATTTGCATACAAGCGTGCTGCAGCAGCAAGAAGGCCAACAACAGTGTTAGGAAAATTACAAAACTAAAATAAGAACAGTGTAGCGACATTCAAGATGGCAACAGAAGCGCCCCAACTGCAACGCGGCCGCCATCAATCACTGGCAAGGCGCTCACAAGCCACAACGCGGCGTGCGAACTCTGCAACTACATACTTGGTTGACGGTTGGTTGACGGGCATTGCAAACTCAACTTGACAGCTGACATTGGAGCCATTTAGCGCCACGTAACACTGGCAGTAGCAGCTGCCGCAGCGGTGGAGCGGTGCTTAAACGTCGGTGAGGGGCGCGTTCGCCTTAGGGTGCTCTGCGGCAATTGCGAAACCGTTATTGCTTTTACTATTTACTATTTTTTTTTTCTATTTATTTGGTGGCCTTTATTGATCTGCTTCCGCTTTGACACGTACAACATATTGCCTAGCGTTGCATGCCTCAAGAAATGGCAATTTATTTTAAACTCTTTTTTTCTCCCAAATGCAGGCACAGCAGACAATATTGCAAGTAGCTTAAATGTTGTTGGCAATTTAAAACTTTTTTCGTCGCCTGACTTGTCGTCGTCGTACTTATATGGGAAGTGACTTTATTTCCTTTTGCTGGTCGGTCAACAGTCAGCAGTGTAGGTTGGCAATGGGCCAAGTGTGTTCAAAGGAAACACTGCAATATGTGTCACGCAAAATAAACACTCACATGAAAGGGAGTTAACTTTAGGAAAAGTGAAAGCAATAACAACAAATTTAATGGAAATAAAATATTGCAGTTTTTAGATGAAAGTGAGTTACTCGATCGTACATCATCTCACTTTCGCTAGCTAAGCTTATAGCAGTAAAATAGTCTAAGGAATCTTAGCTTATAGCACACATGCTCCAGCAGACGGTAGCTTTAACTGGATGGCCAGCTGAGTTATTCCGCAGACAAACCACAGCATCGTGAATATAAAAAAGCACATAAAGACGCTGATGGTATTTTGTAATAAGGCAAATAAATGAAACAAACAAATATTTCTTAAAAAAAGTGCGCTGAATACCACTTCACCAAGCTAAATCCTATATTACAGTAAGTGAAATAAAATAAGCAAACAAATATATTTAAAAAAAAGTGTGCTGAATAACCCTGTCGTGTGCTGAATTCATTTTCTAGTGATGCAAAGCAATTAAATAGTCTAGACTTATAGGTCCTAAGTAAGAAAATTTGTGCTGAATAAAGTTTAAGCCAACTGAATGAAGCCAGCAATTTGATAGTTAAATGAGATAACCTGAAAGTTAAGAATTTGTGTAAAAAACTAGCGCTGAAAAAACCATAGCTAGCTGGGCGAAGCTTATATGAATGGATAACACATATACAAAAGCCAAATATTTTCAGACAGCTAATTTTAGCTGGTATTGTGGTAAGTCACAATTAGACAAATAGGTTTCATGGTTCATGGATTTTACGTAAGTAATTACGTAACAAATAGGCACTAAATGTGATTGCATTCAGCTGAGTGGAGCTAATAATGTAATAGAAAAATTAAATACTCTCAAATCAGAGGATTTGGGTTAGAGAAAAAGTGCTGAGTATAACTTCAGCTTGCTGAATGAAGCTCATAATACAGTGGATAGTTGAGATTTAGTAAGGTCTTTGAAATAAGATAAGAAATCGTGCGCTGAATGTCATAAACACAGCTACATGGCGTGTATATGGTAGAGAGGAACCTCCATTTCTGCCAAAAAGCTCTAAATAACTAGTCTGCGGTCATTTCCTATTGACGACTTTTTAGAAATCAAAAATCTCCCACTACTAACTGTATGATCTTATTAAGGAAGTCACAAGTCTTTAGCACTATTTTAAAGATTCTCAGATAGTAACCTAACTAGGTACTCTACATTCTACATATACAAACATATGTATACCAGTCGCATTTTAACAGCTGTATAAATACTTACTCTGATCACCTAAACACAAGAGAACAAAGTTTGTGATAAAGAGAAGAATTACCTTTAACAACAGTCGCTACTTAAGATAGATAACTAGATGGAAAACAGAGCATTCGATAGTGGGGCATCAGTAAACACTAACATAACACTAGTAAAGAATCAAATTCAGTACTCGCGAAGAAGAGCCAAATGTGACGTTGCAACCCAAGTGGACGACAAATGGTGGAAGATAAAAATAAGAAGAATTAGTTTCTAAAGCAGTCGCCATTTAAAATGTATCTAAACTGCTGTTTCGGAATCTTCGGTATTTCGAGTATCTTTGCCTTAGATACTCCACGCCAACAAATTTTTTTCATGTAAGCGTATATGTAATATTCCAATATCTCATATAAAGAGCAGGTGTACATTAAAGTGGTCCAAAAAAACGTAGAGTCGGAAATTCAATGCTCTTACCCCCTAGGATTGTGCTATATTGAAAAAGGTGTATCCCTATTTTTTTTATTTTGAAATCAAAAAGATACCTAGAGGTCGCTCACAGCCCTCAAAGTCTTCCATATATTTTATATGGGGACAAACAACAAATGGTATAGAATTCTTGAAAATCGATATTTTTCGATCGGAAAACTATGGTTCTCTTCCGAAGACTTTCAATAATAATTCCCAATTGCTTATTTAATAATTTTTTAATACTTACGATTTTTAATTGGTCCCCGATGCATTTTTCGGGGTTTTGGGGGTTTTTAGGCGGACCTATAATTCATAGTTACTATCAAAGAATGATTAAATAAATAACTGGGTATTATTACTGGGAACCTTCTGCAGAGAAACTGAGTGTTTCGGTCCCAAAATATTGATTTTTAAGAATTGTATACCACTTCTAAGAAAAGTTGTTTTTCCTCATATAAAATACATCGAAAACTTTGAGCGCTTTGAGCGACCTCTAAATATTTTTTAATTAAAAAAAAAATAGGGGTCTTTATTTTTTCGGTATAGAAAAATCATTGTGGGTGAGAGGTTAAAAATTACTACTTTACTTTTTCACATCTTTGGACCGCCCTAGTGTACACACATCCATATTTACACTTTAAGTAGTATCAAACACAAGCAATCGGGTATGGGAAGATACGGCTGCTTGTTCAGCCGGATACAGTATACTTAACAGATGCAATAGGTTTGCGTTTAACACACAAGCACATAAATACAAAAGGATGAAATGATGGAAGGTGGCGAAGATCCGACCATTAAAATGGAGTATCAAGAAAGAAAATCCAGGAAAGAAAATGATAAGCAACAAATATTGTTTTTCTTGGTTTATCGTTCCAGTGGGATTAACTAAAGCGATCAACTCCATTACATACGTAGATAGGAACGCTGAAGAAAATAAAAGCAAGAAATATGGGAGTTTAGTCTGCAGCATAAATATGAAGCTGAGAAGTACAAGCAATTCAGAAAACTATCGACGAAAAATTTCTCTGACCAATGGCAAAGATAACAGCGGCAACAAAACCAACCCGCTTTCGTATAGCAGCCATCAAGTGTAGTGGACTTCAGTGACTGAAGTGGTTAAATTAACTGAAATATTCAACAGCGGCTGCCGTGAGTCAGCTGCCACTTCCGTTTGGCCATACCAGGCACACTCACGCATCCCTTTACTTGCTGTTTACACATGCCAACCACAACAAAAAGCAGCCGAAGCAGCAGGATTAAGTTGTAAAAGTATATTGGAATAAAGCAAAGCTCTACTACGAAAACGAAACAGAGCAGCTCCTCAACATGGCTGTGGCTTCTGTGGCATTGCGTTGCATTGGACGTCGAGCAAGCAATTTTTTGCAGTTTTCGTAGTTGTACTCACTCACACACACATACTAAAGGATCATAAATTTATTTATACAACATATTTTTACAGCAGCAGCTAGTCCTTGGTTGCATGCAACAAGATATCTATTTGGCTTCCTGCTGGCTCATTGTATGTAATACATACATATATAGTAAGTGTGGCTGAGCGTGCGAATGCGAGGATATTAAAGCAGATTGCGGCACGTTGTTTGTTGTTTAATATGCATACACTCACTTAAATATTACAAGTAATGTATGTAGAGCGGCCGTATTTCCAGGTGAGTGGTGGGCCAAAAGCAGATGATCGCCCAATATATGTATGCATGCATATGTACCCTGCAGAAAAAAATTATCAATTGATAAAAAATTGTGGTTAGCTTTTTGCGGGATTTCTATAAAATATGCAACTTGTAGGTGGCTACAAGAAGCTAACTTAAAACTAGTCGACAAGTAATGCAGGAGATTGTTTTCTTTAAACGCGTTTCTATTTAAATATCCTGCACTTCGCAAATACTTTTTCGAATTGTGGGCAAATAAAAGGAAGATCGAAATTTCATATTTCACTTTTCACTTTTGATTTCTATGGCTTTACTATGGGCGGATGACACATTTTCGGGGGAATTTTTTTTTCAGGCGAAACTCAGGATAAATCAGATTATCATTTTGAAGTTGTCTGACGGAGTTCGAATATGGGACCACCTACAGCAGAATATATAATAAAAATAAATAAAAAAAATATTTTGTTTTTCCTATTGATATTTTATGTCCAAAAGGAGTTAGTTACAAGTTAGTTACATCAAATGCAGAGGTAACCACCCTTGACTATTTCACGGCCATCGCGCTACAAATAAAGTTAGCTTTCCTCAAAGATAAAAATATGCAGATAATAGTGACTTTTAGCTCCTTCCTAATCAACTTAAAGTTAGCTTATAGTTAGACACATTTCCTGCAGGGTATGTATGTGCATGCATAAGTATGTGTGATGGTATAATCCACCTGGCATGCAAGTTGCCTTTGTTTGTGCGTCGTATACTGTGGCAACTTTTATGCGCTTACCTTGCGCTGCTTGTTCGGAATACATCCTCTTGAATTTTTAATATTTCAATCGTTGCCTGAATAGCTGGCTAGGGATAGCGTACATCGACTCATTTTCACATAGCTGCCAGCATAGATATAACTTTACATCTTTTTTTTATGTTTTTAATGAGTTTTAAGACTTAAAGTAACGAGTCGGTGCTAGCGTAAAATATTCGCCAGCATGCCGGCAGCGTCCAAATTGCGTCCAGCGGGAATGCTCATTAAGCAAAACTTCAAATAAATAAATGAATGAATGGGAACAATGGGCACACAAACAAGCAGCGTGAACGTGATGCGTCTGTGAAGTACAATAAAGTAGCGAAAATATTCGTGTTTTCTCTTAAGAAATTCAAGTGAGAATGAGGCGAAAGGTGATACGAGTATTTACGACTTAGATGAAACAGTTTTTAAGCGCAGAGCGTGATTATTAAAAGTGAAAATTGTGGGTCTCACTGCCACATTTTATACTGAAGCTTCTCTTAAAAAATATTTATTTAATTCTAGCTTGAGCTATTGTGAAACTAACTGTGGTTGCTGTAACAGCATATAAATCAGGGCTGCAAACCGGTTTTGGAATCGAACCGTCGCTTTTTTCGGGCTTCGAACCGAGCCACGAACTGCACCGTTGTTATTTTGAAATTCCAAAACCAAACCGAAAACCGCTCCAAATAAATGGTTCAGTTCAGTTCAAAATGAAAATCCTATATAGGATTTTACAGGTTTTGTCTAAAGTGCAGTCCGTATAGTAAAACTGCAAAATTTTTTTTGGTTGATGGCAACTCCGTGAGTTGTCATTGAAATGTTTTTATATGGAAAAAAATTCCTAACGACGCCAGCAAAAAAAAATAAAATAAATTCAATGCGAATTTTAGGATAATTCAAACTTTCACTTAACATAAGAAACTAAAATTGTATTAGTTATAAAACTGCAAAATACTCGGATTTTTTAGTTTCGATTAAATTTTTCGATTGAATTTTTCTAATTTCGCCTTGATCGCGTTGACTTTAAATGTTGATTTGTTGATTTAGGGTATTACGCATTTTCTTCCATACAAATAAATTCCCACATACTTTGCATGGAAGAAAATCCGAGAAAAATTGCCAAAAATCAACTTAAAAAATCTACAAATTTTTCCTAGAAATTTTTATAAATATTTTGCAGTTTAGATAAAACTTTGAAGAATTTGAAACTTGGATTTATATGGTTGATACAAGATACATAAAAACAAACAAAAGACAAATAGCCAACACTTGCTTGTCGCGTCCCTATTTATTTTTCCATCACTATACATGTGGGTATTTGAATTTGATCTCAGTAACCAAGCCTTTTATTTTTATATTATAGATTTGTCATATTTTTGTAATATTTGCATTCCTTAGCATAAAAAATTTAGCCATTTAAACCGAACCGAACCGCGGTTCATGGATACTGATGAACTGGTTCTTGTACCGGTACAAGCTTTTCTAAGTGGTTTGAATCACTGAACCGAACCGCACCGATTTTCGGAGTGATTTGCAGCCTTGATGTAAATTCCCTAAAGAGTTGTGACAGTCCTTGGCCAGATATAAATCTGGGTGGTTAGGATTACCTAGATCTGACTGACGCGTCAAACAAGCCAGGAAACTAACTCATTCAAATTGGTAACAGAAGATGCGAACTTTTGATGGCTGGTGCATATTTGTATGTATAGACCCCAGCGGATAATATCTTATCTGTATTATTATCTTTCTCATCCAGAAAGTGGGGCCAAAAATAGTTAAAACTTTCAACAGTTTTAGTATTTTTCTTCTTCGATTTTTCACCAAAAAAGAGGAAAGCAGTATTTCTTAGGGGTGGTTACAGCCGAAAAGGCAGCCTATTGACCGCCAATTCAACAAAAAAACAACAGTAAGGATTTCACGTATCTTACTTTTGGGAAATCTAGTTCTAAGAACGGAGCTTCAAAGGATAGTTAGGTCTTGGTTTCGTCACTGAGGCTCTAAATTCTAAAAACACTGTTATACTTGTCCTCCAATTCGTTACGTGCGTCTTGTAGCTGCTACACAAAATGAACGGACCTACATTTTTCCGCCGCCTCCGAACGGCAAATGCGTTTTATAAGAAGCTTTTTCATAGCAGAAATACACTCGGAAGTTTACCAGGGGCGACCGCTCTTAGAATAACCTGTTTTTCCTTTAGATGTTACCAAGACCAGGGTTCGAACCGAGGTCCTAACCAGTGGTATTACGCACCTCTAACCACTCAGCCACTGTGATCGCCCTTGGTTAGCGTTATTTTTTTATTGTACTATATTTTCTTTTATTTTATTTCACTAAATATTTTTTCCGAAATTTAACTACAAAAGTTTTTATGTATTTTTGCTGCATATTTTTTGGATGTTTATTTACGATTCCGCAGTAAATCCATAATCGGCAAATACTCTTAATAAAACCGTATTTAACGCACACATTTCAATAAAAACTCCAACTCTTATAAAAATTTAACATTAAATCCCTGAAGATATCCTAAATCGCACCAAAAAGTATGCAACAATTTGTTGGCGTTATGTAAAAGCCACTCATCCTTGCTGCGCGGCCTTAACCATTTTCCCCAACCATTTCTACGCCAAACCACAGGCTAAACATACACCTAAACCCACATACACACACACACACACACACACACACACACATGCAAACAGACGGCGCTCTACTACTTCTTGGCACACAATTTCTTGGCTCAAGCATACTTTAAGGCGCCATACGCGAAATTGTGTCATTCTTGCGACCCTTTGTTGCTACATTTCGCATATAAAAGTTAAAGAAGAAAATCCTTGTTTTCGCCAACAATCGTAAATTATAGAGCACTAGACCGAATGGTTGCTGTTGTTGTTGTTGGCAAAACTTTCGCTACACTCCGCGCCGCATTTTGGGAAACTGTGTCACTTTCTGGCGTTTTCATTTTTACTAACCAACACACAACAGAAACGAAAGGGAAAGGGCTGTGTACGCCGTGTGTAAGTGTGTGTGTGCTTATATTTTTCATATTTAAGTGTGTTAGTGTGCGAGTCGTCCTTCTTGAAGTGTGTGTCATAATTCAATACGACCGCGCACGAATCGGCGCACAGAATTCGCGCGAATGCAGTGGCGGCTAAGGAGGCCCACGAACATGGACACCAACACACCCATACAGCTGCATCCTGTTGAACACTGCTGGCTGACAAGCGCTCGGCGATGGTCAGACGGAGTGCGCCTGACCGGCTGCCCAATCGACCGAGTGACTGACTGACCAGCCAAGCGCTCGACCAAGCAGCCCACTAGCCGCTGGGTCCAACGTCCTGCCAGTCTGTCTGTCTGACATGGCACGCTAATACATTGCGATTTACTTCTAATGCTCTGCGTGTGTGCGTGTTGTCGTGCGTGCCGCATGCCTCTATTTGTGCGCTCGCATTCGTATTCGTGTGCGCCCGTGTGCGTTCGCTCGTTAATGTGCGTGCGTATATCCTTTTTGGCTCACTTCAATTTTCGAAAATCCTTCCACTTCCACGCTTTCACATTTCTGTCGACCTGCTGCTCCTACTCCGACTGTTTTATTTTCTGCTCGCCGCTGCCGTCGTAGCCGCCGCAATCGTGGCTCTTGCCGTTGCTGTTGTCGTCGTCGTGACTCGCTCGCCACTCGCCACACTCAATGTCATTACACAATAATTTCGCTTTTCTTTAGAAATTTCAATTTTAATCACCTTTACCGTTGCGATTTTCGCAAATTTTCCCTTTCGTTGATTGCACGTTTTCAAATTTATTATTTTCACTACAATTTTTTCACTCCTATGGCTGGGTCTACTTTTAGGCGTTTTAGCGCAGACAACGCAAAATAAATTCACATTTTCACATCTTTTTTCACAAAGTATCGGGGACTAGTTGGACTTTATTATTTTTTT
>NW_023458567.1:1483865-1487114 GCF_013731165.1 Rhagoletis pomonella | reverse complement strand
GAAGGCTGAGTCTGCGGTAGTTGTCGTGTTTGGTAGGTTTGCAGCTCCAGCAGCATGTTTTTTTCCAGCCGCGTAATCGCTATTCGTACCTCGTCATAGTGAGGCGGTGGGACGTCGTCATCGACTGGCGGCTCGGGTTCATCTCCACTACTATCAATACTGCTGCCATTCAGTAGGGTGGAAAAGTTTTCTCTCCGTAATTTAAATAGGTTCTGCACATCGGTCACTAGTCCCTAGGAAACCTTCGATTTCGGTCTTTCTCTTCTTATTTCGGCAAATACGTGTCGCTTCTCTCTCAAGTTCCCTATAACGATCCCACATGGCGTCGCCCTATAGGCGGTATCTTTTTCCACTGCAGCTTCTTGACATTCCTCATCGTACCAGTTGTTCTTTCGGGCTCGCTTAAATCCGACTACTTCTTCGGCGGCGGTACTTAATGACTGCTCTCCACTCTCAGAGAGCAGGTGCGAGAGTCGAGTGGGCAATAAATTGGCCGTCTGTTGTAACTGAAGCATTAGGCTTTCCTTGCTTTGTTGGGCGCACATATTTTGCTGCACGGAGGCGGTTGCGCAACTTGGCAAGGTAATGGTCCAAGTCGACGTTTGGCCTTCGCAGTGTACGTATATCTAAAACACTGTTATAATGCCTTCCACTCTATCACAAAATTTTGTTTTATCGTTTTTCGATCTGGAGACACCCATGTAACTTGGTGGATCGTTTTATGCTCGCACCTAGTACTACATATTACCATGTTTCGGGCCCCGGCCAAGTCGATCACCTCAATCCGTTATTGTACGTTTCGTCGTGGAGGATTAAGTTTCCGACAGTGGCGCCAAAGATGACTTCCTTGCCCACCTTGGCACAATTTTGTTATGGTATCGGAGGCAGCGCGCATATGTACGCTCCAACCGCTCATAAAGAGATTTGTTGAAGATTCTCGCTTTGGTGCGGATTGTGGCTAGACGTTCGTCCACCGGAATGAACGCCAGTACTTGGCAACTGTAGTAGACGTCGCAAGGCCCAAACACTGCTTTCCTTGCCCCATCCAATGCATTTCTTGGATGGCGGTTTATTTTTTCCGTTTGGCGGGGTTTTAACGTGGCGGGACTCAACGCCAACGCACGCGAAGTTGTACGCCATCTCAGCACGCTCCCGAACGCGTCTTTTGTCGCTACCCAGAAGATCCGTAGATATAAATATCCGGACATAGTGAGCTGCGATTTGAACCGTACCACAAGCATACTGCTGGCCACTCCCAGGTGAGTGACAGTCAAAAGCTTTGCCCACTTACGTGGGTGTCTCACAGAACCATCCTCATCTGTTTACTAACAAATAAAAACTACCTTCCTAATCAGAGTATTTTTGATATGGTTTATTATCTTCACACATGTTGCTTTTTTCATCCATGATACCTCGATTTATACGCAACAAAATCATGTTTTATGGCTTAATAACTGAAACGATAAAAATGTATCGGAATGATTTGACTTTTATTTTGCTGATTATCACCCAACGATTCTTGTCTGTAGGCTTTAGCATACCTTTTCTTACCTAAAGTCAGATAAGAGCATACTGCATGCAATTTACGATCTCATTCGAAAACTACTAAACGTTTTAGCAAAAGAGCCATGGCTAGTCAATCCGGAGTAGCATTTTATTCGCTAAATGTATACTGCTTACTAAAGATATTTTTGGACTAGCAACTTATATGTATAATTTTTTAATTTAACACCTGGAAGGTGTTAAAGAACCACTTCAGTCTCCTTGGTTCAATTATTTTTTCTGAATACCGCCTAGCAGGCTAGCTGCATTTCGTGCTGTAACATTGCAAAATGCCCGTAGACAGCTTTATTTTTTTATAGCCTATCCAATAACCTGTTAACTATAACTTACAACATTGAATCAGTATGTTTGTTTGTTTGCTTGTGATGCCACTCACAAACAAATAAAATCGTTTGATCAACAAACAAGCTTCGAAGCGACCAGTTTCTAGTATCGTTTGGCATAGCCGCCTCCAACTCGCTAAGCACGTTTAGCATGGGTGCAAAGTCCAATTCAACCGCTTTTTTTTATTGTTGTTATTTCTTTTTATAGACATTCCTAGGCGCCCGCAATTGCAAGCAAAGCGGTTTGTATGTATTTGCATAAATAAACGAGCCCTGCAAGCAAGCAAGCAAGCGGATGGATAGCCAACCAAAGAGAGGAGCTCATTTCAAGTTTTCAATAAAGAAGCGAAGAGCCCGCACCTCCAAAGGAAGCAATAGATTTGTATGCTCTCTGCAGTTATCTGCTCTGTTTTGGTTTTCTTATTTTGATAATTTCTTTGGTTTCGCTAGGCCGCCACACCTCCTTTGCAGAGTAATAGCGTTGCAGAAATTTCGTAGGAGTGCTGCTCGTCGGGACAAGCCTTCTTCTGTGGTATTATGTAGCTAATTCTTTCGTAAAAGGCATGTGATCGTATCATAAAATTCCATTAATTTGAAGTACATATCTTGCTTTAAAGCAAGAAAGAAGAGGAAATTTCGAACATAACAACCGTGCTGCCCTTCTGTTGCTGATCGTGAATACCCCTATTGTGTGTACTGTGGCGCATCTTGAATGCACAAATTTTTATTTTCAGTTAACTTCAGCCTCTTCAATTGAACGCTTGCATTCATTGTTGTGTACGGTTAGTTACGCGCCTAGTATTTGTAGTATGTGTGTTGGTTTTCGTGTTTGATTTTCTGTTAAGTCGCAGCTGCATACTTTTGCATATATAAAATTTCATTCGTCTAGTTTTATTATCCCATTTCCATATTTTGAATGGCGGCTAGCAAAACCTGTTACTTATTGTTACTTTGAAAGTCTTTTGTAAAATCTTGTCTTCGAGTGCATCCTGTTTTCTAGCAGAGCGATTCAATTCTTGTGTTCACTTTTTACCGCACCAAGAAGGCGATCTAACCTCAGAGCAAAACCTCAACCAGGACGTATGAAAGATTCAGCTGGGCGAAGAAGTAAATATATAAGTTTAAATCCATAGGCTCTTTGATGGATTAGCAGATATGGAAAGCAGCTACAGAGTAGTAACTTTTTTTTTTTTTTTGAAAAGACGTAAGAATAATCTTTTCGGTATTATAATTTTTCTTCCTCAGCAACTTGTAATGCCCTTGAAACGCTTCAACCAACACCTCAGTTAATAGGGCTAAAAAAATTAATTTACTAATAAAATAGCGCTCAATTAAATGAGTGATTAAAGCTTCTACTTACATA
>NW_023458567.1:1483474-1483855 GCF_013731165.1 Rhagoletis pomonella | reverse complement strand
AAAAAAACAAAGCTGAAAGATAATACAACGCAAGAAATAAAAATAAGAAAGCAAAACAAAAAAAAACAAATGATTAAGGAAAAACAGGTTGCAAGCCCCAAGTGGCAGAGGCATACGAGCCAATGTGCCCACACAGAAGCACAAATAACACGGATTAATCGACGTGCAATGCTCGTAAAGATGCAAAAGATGCAGGCGGACGGATAGACAACAGAAAAACAGGCGGAGAAACACACGAAACGTTAGCGTAGGACAAAAGCGACGCGCAGCCATGAGTGTAAAAAGTGAAGAAAGGCAAAGGGGCACAGGAGTGAAGGGGGACACTCGACAGTGAGAGGCTTGAAGTAGCTGGAGCCGACGGGCTCAGAAGATGGCAAGGGA
>NW_023458567.1:1434594-1483374 GCF_013731165.1 Rhagoletis pomonella | reverse complement strand
CAGAGCTCATTACTCACCAGCATAAATGGTTTATGGGCCACTCATAAACACACACACACACACACACAAGCAACCACATAAACACCCAAGCATGCCAATAAATACTGTTATTGAGCGCAAAGCATGCAAGCCGACAGGGAAGGGAAGCGGCGTAATGGGTGCCACATGCGACCTCCACTGGCCCACTTCTCTCCGACAAAATGGAAAACGAAAGCAATGCGCCGCTTATCAATGACGTCAGAGCGAGCAATGCGCACTTGCATCGAAACTAGGTGAATGTGAAGTCGCTGTGAAGGGCTAAAAGTGGCACAGATCCTCGTAAACATGGCAAGCCTTTTGTTCTGCTGTGGCATGCATCAGTTGTTGTGTGTGGTGGCAACCTCATTTCCCCACGGCTGGCTGATGACGTAGGTAAGGCGAAAAAGTGTGCCACAACTGGATGTACGTATGTACGTATGTAGTACTACGAGGATTTCCATACAAATACAAACAAGCGGCAGCAGCGGTAAACAAAAGAAAAGACTCAAAGAGGAACTTGTTTCTCTGCTTTTGCTCAGCACGTTTTTTTTTGGATTAGTTGCGCTTTTTTTGTGGCAATATTTTATGTTTACAACAACTTGCAACAAAGTAAAAATGGCATTAACGGGGTGGCACTTACAAATGGCTACGGATATCCCCTAGCATTGTTGATTTATGTGCGCTTATGAGTTAGAATTTTGTTCTTCTGGTTTTTTTTGGGTATTAAACTGTATTTGTTTAATATTAATGGTAACCCTAGCTGAATGGGAAGCACTATCGAAAGCTATGGAAGTTCGTTACAGAGTCGCAAAAAAGGTTTAATTTTATAGCATTAAAGAAAAACATGTTTTATTTGTTTCATGCAATGAATATTCGAATCGAATGAGCAGCTATGGAAATTTTCAACTATCTTCAATCCAGGGTAACATCTAATTCGCAAGCTGATTTTTGGCTTCTTCAACAACATGACTTTGTGCGAAAGATACAGTTACAAATGGTTTTTTTTTGAGTTTTTTTTTGCTTTGGCCAAATACGAAACCAAATAAGAATAGGAACTCTGGCCCAGTTACGATGTGGATACTGTGGCCGTCTCAACAGCTACCTGTCCAGACTTCATCCCAATATCCCCAATGAGTGTCCGGCATGTGAAGACTCTACCCCATGACACCAACAAAAAAATCTTAGCGCATTTTCATTTGACCACTCATTACTACTTTATTCATCGATCGATTTTCTTCATTAGTAACTTGATTTTTTGTAACAAAGGCAAACATTTGACACAGAAGATGTTATTTTTAAAATTATTTTTCTGTTAAAGTGTTTCTTTTCATCAAAAAATGCAAAAAATCTGGGATGATTAATAATTGGTCAGAAACTATCAGACCTATCGAAAAGTGATGTATATACGGGTCATGTAGAATCTGGTTAGCTTTCTTTTGCCGTATTTAGTAATCAGAATGTTAAATTGGTTCGTAAGATATACGTGATTAAGTGTAACTACTTTTTGTTTTAAGCTGAATAACGATAAATTGAAAATATCTTGAAAACTTAGCGTGCATTCATTAAAAATTTTTGCTGTAATCCAGTGTAGTTAAAGCGTATTGCATTTCTACTTTTTTTTGTAAAAAATAAGAATTAGGAAAACCCCAGCCCCCAACAGAAAAAAGGGAATTTTTTTCAAAATTCTATGTATGTATATATCTAGATGCGCTAGGCGCATTTTTCATCAAAAAAAAATATTTTGAAAAAATGCCGCTTACGTTTTTTTTTGTTGTTAGGGCTCGATATGCTTATTTGTTTTCTTCATTTAGATCAATTTTGTACGCTACGATATTTTCCTCTTGCATTCACATTAAGAATTTCTGGGAATTTCTTCCCACGTAGCTTTTTTCGCGTGCTGCGAAATCTATTAAATATAACCGTGCGCTCACGAATTCATCGAAAGAATAAAAGTGAATTTACTTTACCCGCATTTTAACCTTCAATGCGCTCACATCCAACCATAGACATAAACATACAGGTATGAATAAAACAAAATGTGAGAGAGTGTGTTTTCAACGTTGCGGAAGCCCAACTTGCCACACAAAATGCGACGGTGTCGGGCTGTGACGCTTATTTACTTGCTACACTACCGCGCTACCCAGCGACTGTCAAAACTATCTGCAACCGACAGCTACTACCTCACTTTCCGCCACCCAACACACCAACACTTTTAACGGCGCCCGACAGCTGTCAGGCAACACCTTCGCTTACAAAATTCGCGCCACATCGTTTCTGCCGCTTAAACGACCGCCACCCCTTCCACTCGTCGTTCCCTGTGAAACTTCCAAAGGCCGCCCACTTTCAGGCTATACTTTCGCTGTCTTTTGCACCCACCTCATCAGCCGCGAGTCCACCTTGTTGCACCTGCCCATGATGGACTGCGTTCCCTATTCACTTTGCCTGCTTTCACTGCTTTCATGTGTGAATGTGTTGGTATTCCTACTATTCTTTTTTGTGTGTACAAAAGTACCGTATGGTTGCTTACTTATTTCACCGCTGTTTGTTTGCTTTCTCTATCTCGCTGCCACACTGTGCTTGTGGCATGCCACACATCCATTTGTGATCAAGTTTTTTCTACATCGCTTATTCTCCTCGTTTTTTTTTTACTCATTTCACTGTTTATACATTCTGTGGCATGCCACTGAGCGTGTGTCGGCAGGTACTATATTTGTAAGTACATAAATCTGGTTTTGTTTATGATTATATTTTGATGCTTTATATGCTTTTCATTTCTTTTAGTTTTTCTTTCGCTTCTCGCGTCATTTTTTTTTCTAGAGTCATTCTTGTGGTTTTGCAAAAACTAAATCAAGAGCAGACATTAATGCCCCGTGAATTCTGTGACGCAGCGGCTTAGGGTGGATTATACGCAAAAGAAGGGGGCCGTAAAAGGTAAAAGGAAAAGAAAAAGAAAAGGGAAATGGAATCTCTTAGAAATGCTTTTGACTAAAGAGGTTGGTTTTTGACTCAAAATGGCCGTGCAATCAAAGGAAGCGCCCTAGAATTTAGTGATACTTTTAAGCCTGTCGAATACTTTAGTCCTTTGTTGGAGGAGAGGGACAGTTTTATTCATTTTTAATATCTAAAACAAATTAACAAAATGATACCTTAAGTGTTCAAGCAAGTGCCGTAAAATATCTCATGGCAGCATAGGAAAGTTTGTGCCTAAAAGTATACAATATTAAACAGCTTAGCAATTTTAAGTTTCCGTCTATGATTTCATTCGCTTGTGTAACCCTAGGTGGCTTGTGTACTTCTCAATCGGTTTATTATTCTTTTATATATATTTTATTTTGTATTTTTTTTTGAAATCGACGCGTCTGTTTGGTTCTTTTCTCATTGAAATGTTCGTATGTAACAAAAAAATTCTTTCCATTTCTGAAATATGCCGCAGTCACGCTACAGAATAGACATGGTCTATTACGGTTTCGGGTCTAGGGTATTTCGGTGCATCAGTGGTCTGTCCCAAGTATTTCTCGGCTCGCCAGTCGGTCGGTTCTGTTAGGAAAAAAATTGCTGCTGTCACCAAGAATTCTTGTTTCATTGAATTGATACTCATCAAATGGGGTCTAAGAGCAAGAAGATAGTTCCGAATCCTTTTAGCTCTCAAAACTACTTATATAACTTTATACTACTTTATAAACTCGCCACTCTTCTATATATACATATGTATGTATGCATGCATATTAGGGTGGTCTTTAAAAAAAAAAACAAATGAACGATCTCATTCTCATCCCCTCTATCAATAATACTACGCTCACAGATGTCACTTATAAATTTTGCTCCAAATTGGAGACGATTAAGGCGTTTCGCACACGGGGCAAAGTTCAGATTCCCCTATAGGAACTCAAAAAATTAAAATTAATATTTTAGGGACTCGAAAAATTAAAATTAATTTTTTTTCATCTTATACGCAAAATCGATAGCACCATGGTCGGAGATATCACATATACGTTTTGGTCCGGATTGGAGTCGGCTAAGACGTCGATCTTCGACTATAGTGTCATTAACGCAGGGGTTGAGGCTTAGGAAATCTGATGTAAAAATTTGCCTTCTACATTTAAGGACCACCCTAATGTATATACATATCCATAACTGAATAACTCAGTGAGAGGGGAGCCCAGTATGTTTACAAGTATGTATATAAAAAAAATATTTATTAAACCAAAAAGTAGTGGGTAGGCACTGTGGCCAACGGTAATCAACTATTACCACCTCCGCATGGTTGTAAGCCATGCAGCGGCCGTAGAAGACTCCGGAAGCAGTGTCCGGAGGATGCATCAGACTAGGCCGAGCATACTTGAACTGCCATCAAATAAAGACTGTTTTATTACAAGGCAGTTGAGAAGTGCATTCACATAAATTTCATTAATTTAATGCATTTAGGTGCCTGGTGTTAGCAGTCGCGCCTAAAAAATAACTATTTTCTATTTTTTGGTTGATAGGCAAAGAGGATTTCCTGCCTATATATGTCTTAAATTGAATGCTTCATACTCATCGTACAACTGGATTCCTTTATTTCGTAAATTAAGCCATCAGAAAGTTATTCGTAATCAATTGCTTCAAAATATTAACTGCTTTTTAATTCAAACTGGCTGGCTGCTTATCTGGACAATCATTTGTCTTTGCTGTCAGTGTTGTCTAGCCGCTGTGAGGACGCTGGGTAAAAAAAGGAATAATTTATGATAATACGATAAACAGCCGAGAAAGACGAATTTTTCGTTACAAAAAATAAGCCAGCGGACAAAATCCATAAATCACACGGCAGGGTATAAAAATAATAAGCAATTATTAAGGCAAAATAGCTTGCCAGCCTAGCAAAAAGAGCCGATCAGTGGACAACACTAAAGTAGGCAACACTTAACCGAGCAGCCATCAATCAAATGTGGCCACGACAAGCAAGAAATATTTTAATAAACTTGTAAATCAAAGCTGCCATGACATTGGACTATGCGAAATCTATATTTGCAGTTAGTAGCTCTGAATGGAAAAGAAAATATGTACATCGTAAATCAAAGCAAGTGAGAAAAAATATATCTTTAGAATGAATCAATTCGCCGAAATTGGTGGAAGTTTAATAAATTAATGGCGTTTTTTTCCTACAGAAAATTCTTAACTTCTCAAATGCATCTTTGTACAAATACTAAGCAGAGAGCAATGAAAAGACAACTCTTTTTTGAAGAAAAGAAAACGGCGTAAGTAGGCTAGTTTAGGTTAAGTTAGGCGGATGCGTCCGTGGGTGGAGGCATACTTAGATAATTATTTAGGCTGTCCATTGTGGTGTCCTTAGATGGGGGGAAAGGAGACAAAGGAAGGATGGAAGGGTAAGGAGGAGGGCAAATACAGAGGGGAAAGAAGCAGGACGATGACACCTAAGGCTTCTTATAAGGAAAACGCTCCACGCTCACCACGAAGCTTCTCAAGCGACTCATATTCATGCCCGAAAGCTCATCGGAAGTGTGGAAGAAATGCGTCCCGAGGTCTGAACCTTAGGTCTGCAAAGGCAGGGCACCAGAACCGCAGGTGTTGAGATGATTCCACCTCATCGTCCACCGTGCAGCTGGTGCGGTAGGAAACATCGATGCAATTGAGCCACACAGCGTGCTTACTTATCACGAAATGAGAAACTCCACGAATAGCAAGAGGTGTAACTTACTTAGCGTTAAGAGTTCTCTGCGCCGCTTCCGCTCTACACGTGGCCAGAAGGATTTAGCTGCCATGCATTCCCAAGTCTTCGCCCCGCGCACGCTGAGCTGACTATCTGTCCAGGAGTAGACCATATGATACCAGTGGACCACCCAGAATTTCTCTAACCGGGAGGAATTCCTCAAGGGTCTGAGGTCCTCTCTTGCCGTCTCATCGGCCATGCTGTCTCCTGCGAATTTGCTATGACCCGGAACTCAAATGAGCTTAATAACGTAGTTATCCGATCCGGTCGATAAGGAAGGCAAACAATCTCTCGCCGATTTCGAACGGACTGAAAAATCACGAATCATTTCCTTTTTTTAATAATATAATAATAAAAATAATATAAAATATTATGGCTTTGAATAAGCCAAAAATTACGATGAAATAATGCTGAATTAACCACCTCCGCCTTTGGTGCACTGCGAACTGTTTTTATATTTAAAATATTGTAAATAATGGCAAAGTCATGCCCATTAATTCGTAGCCGTAAAACAAACTAAATAAAATATTGATTGACTTGTAGCAATCAATTTGGATTAATGACAAGCTCGCGGCGCATATGGTAACAAAAACAGAAAAGCGGAGCGGAAAAATTGCGAAAAATTAAGCCAAGCTCACTTTCAATTTCTGTAGCGTTTTAATTATTTATGATGTAAAATAAAAGTTACGTTCGAGCGCTTTTGTAAGCGATCTTTTTCGCACAGACATATTCGTGTGTATGTCATCGAATGCAGCATGGCTTTCAGGCGTAAAACTCATTATGCTGTCACAATAAAAAAAAAACAACATTTTGCAGAAAAGGAAATGTAAAATAAATATTTAAACGCAAAGGCAAAAAAGCAAAAAAAAAAACATGCGTAACTACATAAACTGATACATATCCAACGTAAGATATAAAATTTCCTGCTTGCTTATATGTAAATAAATATACGTTTAAAACACACCTTATAAGTACATTAGGGTTGCCCAAAAATGCATGTGAAAAAGTAAAGTCGCAACTTAAATGCTCTTACCCCATAGGTTTGGGTCGCTTAAAGCGCTAAAAGTTTTCCATTCTTCTTGAATATCAATTTTTTCGATCGGGAAAATCTTTTTCTTTTCAGGACAATTCCAGTAATAATACCCAACTGTTCATTTAACCATTTTCTATTATTACCTATTCTTTTATAGGACCTCTAAAAACTTCAAAAAATGCAATGGGGTACCCATTTGAGGGGTACTTATACTTTATTTCGGTATAGAGCAATCCTTTGGGGTGAGAGAATTAAAATTCCGACTTTGCCATTTTTTGCACCACCCTATGTACTTACTTACAAATATGTGTATATTATTTGCCTGCGTAAGTACATACGTACGCATGTATCTGTGTGCACAGTGTTTATTTTAAAATTGTGCTCGTGTCAGCGCCTCTAAGCAAAATATAGTCGAAAAAAATATGTCGACACTTAATTATGTAAATTTAATTTGTTTGCCTTTTTCCCACATACACACTTCAAACATACGTGCGCACATTGACTATTTAGTATTACATACATATCTGCTCATAAATTTACAATCACACTCGAGCTGGCGTTTATCAAAGCACTTTGCACTCTGCTGATTTTTGCAAGTGTTTGCTTTTGTAATTTAGTTGTGTCACTTGCGCTCAAAAGCACACGAACAATAGCTAAATACAAACATACCCTGCAGAAAAAAATTATCCATTGATAAAAAATAACCCTCTTGTAGTAAGGGATTTCTATAAAATATATTGAAACTAGTTGACAAGTAATGCAGGAGTAATGAAGGAGATCGTTTTCTTTAAACGCGTTTCTATTTAAATATCCAGCACTTCGCAAATGCTTTTTCGAATTGAGGACAAATAAAAGGAAGATCGATATTTTATATTATCATTTTGAAGTTATGTCTGACGTGACCAACTACAGCAGAATCTGGAAACAAATATGAAATCTAATAAAATAATAAAATAAATAAAGTAAATAAAAACAAAAATAAAAATATTTTGTTTTTCCTATTGATATTTTATGTCCAAAAGTCGTTAGTTACAAGCCCATATATTTAAGCATATGAACTAAACTTAACTTTTTTAAATTAAGTAACTCTAGAGTCGAAGGCCTCAGTAGCCAGTACTCAATAATTTTTAATTAGTTGTAATATTTTTTCACTTTATTATAATTAATTTTATAAATAAATAAGTGACTTTTGGCTCCTTCCTAATCAACTTAAATTTAGCTTATAGTTAGTTACATTTCCTGCAGGGTACTTACTATGTAAGCGAGAATAAGTATGTGTGTGACTGGTGGGAGTGTAGGTTATGTATTTGTTTGCTCATACGAGTATCAGTTAACAAAGCCTAAAGTGTCGCGCTCAAAGTGCTTAGTGGCTCATAAAAAGTATAATTAAAGTTGTAGTGGAAAAACACACAAGCACTCATAGCAGCAGGCACGCACCTATATGCATCCTTTGCAAGTATATTTGTAAGGATGCCACGAAAAAGGGTTTTGAATTTAATTTTATATAAAAATCTAGTGAATTCGATGAAAAAAGCTGAGTAGGAGATGTGGCGATGACAACATTTTTTTATTAGAAACGGCCTCACGCTCAATAAAATTGTTGCATTTATTTCAAATGTATAAAAAAATTTAAAAGAAAATACCCCTATGACCTACTGTAGCTCAAATCCGGTTTTTTTCAAATCCAAGGGCCGTCTTGTAGAGTGCCTGTTAAAGATAACCGGTGTTTAAAAAAAAAAATTGTCGCTCACATGCTTATAATAGGCAATCGATAAAAAGTCGATAAAGCAGACCGGCCGGCAATTTTTTGCAGCCACTCAAGAATACGGTCCTAAATCATATAAAACGATCGAGTAATTAGGGAGTATATCGCTAGCATAGAAATTTTATTTTCAGTTTATACAAAAATATAGACAAAAGCGGTCAAAAAGGCGAAAAAATTTGATATTGGTTTTACAGAAATCTTAAGTTTTAATACTAAATACTTAAGTTCAATACATGGAACAAGCCTTTTGAATAACAATTCACAAAAAAGGCATCGAAAAGTAAAAAATCTCAAAACATTTTAGCAACGCTTTGTCAGTTAAAGAGAATTACATCTTTAAAATTCAAGCGAAAATATTTTTTCCACAAATAAATGGCTTTATTACTTGCGAAGAATTGTCTTAAATTTCATAAAAAAACAGCAAGTAATAACCTTCTTACGTTACTTAAATTTGTTGTGCTACATATTTTACTCCACTTTTTATGTTCTGGCTTTTAATGGCGAATAAATTACGTTGACTGCTGGCATCTCGTTAATACAGCTAAAGTAATGTTTATGATAGCTAAAACGGCGCACTAAAGCAATAAACTTTAAAGCCATAAACGCTGCGAAAAGAGGTCGTTGAAATCGTTTTTATTGTTGTAATGGACTTTTTTATTTCGGCAGACAATGGCAACCCTACGAGTGCGTTTCTGCTATAAAAGATCTTTTCGGAGGTGGAGTAAAAGTGTAGATCTCTCTATTTGTCTCACCACATCAACACACAGAACACGAGTTAGAGGTGAAGCTGGGCCAAACCCGTCGAAGCGCCAAATGTTCATTTATTGGAATCAAATATGAGATACTGTTTATCCCAAAATAACGTAGGATATAATATTAAAACTATTTAGAGGTTTCCCTTAAATTGGAAAAATTCTTGAAAACGTCAAAAAAATCGAAACTTTTATTGAGAGCTCAAGATTACTATGAAATGAAAAAAACCGGATTTTTTTCGATAAAAAAATTTGGTTAATTCGATGTTCGACAAAGATTTCAAACAACCCTTTATAGATATCAAAAAAAAAAAAAACGGTGGAAACCGGTTTGCAAAAACCGAGTAAATTACCCTAATACTTGTGTACATTAGACTGCATACAAAAAAAAATCAGTACTGTGTCTTCATTAGAATTATAAAATCTATTATATTTTAAGACGTCCACCAAAATATTTCGGAAAAATATTAAGATTTACGGGAGTTGGGCCGATTTGAAAATACCTCCATAAATGGAGTTTTTTAAGAATAAAAATAGTCTCTTAAAGATTTTTTTTTCTTTAAATCCCCTCAAATGACAAAACGGTATAAACTTAAAAAATTTGCATAAAAACGTTAAAAAAAAAACTAAAAAAAAACCGCAACTGTTTCTTTTTGCCTTGCCAATTGTGTTTGTGTCTCTGAATTAACTGCCGACAGTATACATAATAATGTACGTATGTGTGCTTAGCTGAAAGTGTAAGTATTTTTTTTTTATATTTTTTTGTCTTTTTCTCGTGTTTTGCTATCTCTCTTTTTCAAACACTCAAGCGCTGGTACATTAGGCTGCACTGCTAATGGCAATAACCGATGCCGAAGCACAGTGGGGGTGTGGGATTTTAAAGTTTCAAGGTCATGCACCAACCATCGCATATAAAATGAAGTTCCTATAACTGTAAAAAATAATGCGCGTAAATGCTATAAACATTCATACACAACATATACAGTCAGCGTCAAAAATATGCATACCCTGTATTATCTATATCAAATTTTTCTTATTTGTTTTTTTTTTTTTTTAAATATAGTTCCTTGAACAGCAAAAACCACAAGAATCCATTTTTTTTAATATCATACAGAACTCGGTAAAATGCAAAGCCAAATATGACTAAAATTTCAATTCGATTTCTTAGAAAAATTTTGAGTGCGCAGTTTTGTAGGCCAATTGCCGAGGGTGTTTTGCACATTTGCTTCCATATAACGCATTAACAAAATCGTTTTCTATATGAAAGAAGGTACGAAAACGCGACTTGAAACTTGCACTTTATCAAACTAAAATTTAATGGGCTACAAAATTGCATACTCAAAAAATAAAAAAATTTCGTCAAAAATGTATTGGTATTTCTTGAATTTTCCCGAGATCCGTATGAAATTAAAAAAAATATTCTCGTGGTTTTTGCTGTTAAATCAACAATATTAATAAAATATAAGAAAATTTTTGTATAGAAAATTTAAATAAATAAAATTGTCAAAACATCAGGATACGCATATTTTTGACGCTGACTGCATGTGCTTGTATGTATGAGTGCGGGCCATAAAAGTACTCTAACCGCGCTGTCGTTTGAATGTTGCTGAAAGTGAAACTGCTGCGGCAAGCAAAACACTCAACGTCCCCTTAGTAAGCTTACGGTAATGTACAAGTACACTACTCCTCTTGGCTTTAGAGTCTTCGCAAAGGGGTTACTTGCTGCGCTCTCTGCGTTTCTCGTCTTGTTTATGTTCATTTTTATTGCATTACACATAAATCGTTTTGGGTCTTATCGCTTATCCACATGCAAACACATTCAAATAAATCGACAGTTGAAATGACTCTGAACGGCATTAACTACTATAGGCACACATAGACTACATATCCACTCATGCTCCAAATGATAGTAGTATTACGGCTTGTAAATAAAAGTCAACACTTTGCTCGAGTAAAAAACAAAAAAAAAGGGTAAGGCTGACGATAAGCAATCGCCTTTGCGCGAAAATGTTGCAAATCGCAGCTGCTTTGCAATTGGAACTGCGCTTGTGGGTGTATTTGTTCAGCGGAAGGATAAATGCATTTATCTCCGGTATAGCCAGCGGTATTAGTAACCTAAGACTAAGCGCAAGTGAGTGGTGGATTAGAAGACGGCAAAAAGTGATTAGGAAGCTTTAAGATTTATAGCGCGCTGTGGCTTAGATGTAGGCATAGACTTAGCTTAGGAAGGGTAAAGGCGGAAGAGGAGCAGAAGTAGGAGGAGAAGTAAAGTAAGGAAGGAAAAACGCGATCATTGAATTGAGCTAAGTTAATCACAGAGTCCTGCGAATTCTAAATAGCCTCAGTATTGTTGAAAGGGCAGTTAAGAGATTATTACTCATACGCCATGGCGCACAATACTCTTTCGAAGGCGTGAGGAACCAAAAATAGGTTTATTATTGGAAATGCGTGGAAAAATATATGTATGTGCATTATTGTTTTAGTTTGAATCGAATACATTTCCCATTAATTAAAAAAAAAAATTTACATTTTATATTTTCACGCTCCATATTTTGTATGAGCTTTTGCAGTGCTGACTTCAATGTAGTTGAAATAAATATTCCTTCGAATTAGGGGAAAAAAATCTTTCTGCCTACGCTTTTTTATCACAGTTTTTAAATTTTTTATTTTCTGTTTATTCCTTTCAGCGGACAGCTCATTTCTACTTGCCAACGCACAGATTGTGGATTTTCCGATTGTCTATTGCAATGAGTCCTTTTGCAAAATTAGTGGCTACAATCGCGCGGAAGTCATGCAGAAGTCGTGCAGGTGAGTACAAGTGTAGAGAATATCTTTGTTTGAAATGCATTGGGGCCAAAAATTTCATATGTTGCCTTCTTGTGGGTAGATTCTTCTTTGTATAAGCTTTTCATGGCAATTAGGAGGGACTTGAACCACTAAAAACTGGTATTTTGTTTTTATTAAGCGCTCTAAATGTTATTTAAAGGCACGAAAATAGGGCCCTCCATCTATGATCTGAAGAAAAAAACGAAAGTGAAAAAAAGGGTTGCCTTAAACGCGATTTTAAAGCATAAGAAGGGACGTCTGTTAGTTTGATCCCAAATAGCAGAAAATTCTACACAGATCATCCTAGCGGAAATAAAATCCACTGACCTAATTAGTTTATGTCTTACCCGGAATGGATTTCGTCTTCAGTCGTCTGATCTTTAATGATCCCATTCTAGGTTGCGGTTTTTGCCTTTAAATAAACATTGCAATTTCGTTTGAGAAGTACTAACATGTTTCTGCAGCTTTAGTGTGGTGCATACTTTTAGGCTCAATATTGGTTTACTCACTAAACGTGGAATGTTGCAATGAGTAAATGATCTTAACGATCCGGAATAGTCAGATTTTGTTAATAGAATATCTAGGATGGTAATGAAAAATATACTTCTTGAATTCTGCCTGAGTACAAACCTCTGTATCGTCCCATACAATCGGACCATAAATAGTGGTTTGCTAAATACTTACATCAACTTGTGCGCCACCTATCGGCAGAATTTTTAGTGAAGTTATTCCTTTTCATGTACTTATGTAATATACGTTCTTAAGCAAATCGGAACTTTCGAGTACGCAGTTTTGTAGCCGTCCACAAAAAAAAAAATAAAAAAAACAACGTGATTTTGTACCCGGTTGAAACTTGCACTTTATTAGACTAAAATTGCATGGGCTAAAAACTGCATACTCGAAATTTTTTTAGAAATTCTGACTAAAAAGTTGAACATTTTGATGAAATTTTTTAGCATTTTTGTGAACTTTATATAAAGTGTGAAACTTTGTATGGTTAATATTATAGAATTAACTATATTTTCATAAACAAATAATACAGAAAATTTTTCATTAAAATAATTGTGAATATTATATTAGAACAAGGAGTACGAAAAAAAACATCAGAAAAAAAAAGAAAAAAGAAGAAAAGCTGGAAAATCCGCAAAGCAAATATCTGAGAAAACCTGAGAATATTCCGCAAATCTCAAAAAGAACCGAAAAAATTGCGAAACCCCGCAAAGAATTTACGAATCTATTAATTTTTTATCAAATCCAAAAATATCAGTTTTTCTTGCCAAACAAAAAAATACACGATACCCAAAAAAGTACCAGAAAAAAATTCATAATTCGAAAAAATCACAGAAGAAAGTCTCGAAAAAAACCAAAAAAGTCGTTACTTTCTTATTTGGCTATGCCTTTTAATCAGTTTTCATGCACAAAATTTTAACAGTAAAATTTTTTGAAGATCCGAATTTATCTTCGAAAAGATGCTAACTCAATGTCCTTACTACATACGTACATAGTATGTTTCTTAAATTTCAAACAAAAGCAACAGAACAATTTTTATCTACATTCACCGATAAAAAGTTTAAACATCGACCCCGCCCCCTTCCAATCACGTAAAGCAGCAATTTGAATAATAATTTCCAACCAAGTGCGCAAGACGCAACAGCATTAAAGTCGAATCTTCCCCATAGACTCCTCATCGGTGGTCTCAACAACAATTGAGCAGTGAAAAATTACCACCATTAGCTTGCGTTCCAACAAACAAATTGCTGCAGTGCTTTGGCTGCTTATCTTATTTATTTTATTTATACGACCTTCGCTTGCGCCCTTCCCTCGTTCGCCATTTTCAATCCAGCTTGTCCCCGACTATTTACAATACAAATCCCGTTCATTAGCTACAACAGCTGAGCTACGCAGTGGACTCCTCCCTAGCTGCAAGTGTGCCAACAAACACTGCCGAATTCACTGTGCTAAATAAACACTGGTATTTGACTGCCCAGTTCACTTGATGAGAATTGTTTTCCGAAAGGCATAAAATGCATAAAAGCTTTTTGTGAAACCACCAGTTGAGGTAAGTAAAAAGTAAATGGCGACTTAATTACTGAATTCTAAAGAAAAAAAAATCACGGGTGCTAAAATTAAAATAATGTTCGGCACATTAGAGCTAATGTGAACCGATACAGAGAGTAAAATTGGTTCCACAAATATCGTGACTAACCCTTTCTCGCACTCATTTTGATTAACAAGAACATCATTTCTGCAGAAGAGTTCTAAAGTGAAGTCAGTTGTTTGACAAAAGCGTCGAAAATGTGCAACTTACAGGGCAATTTTAGCAACTATCTTGAAAGCTATTTACTTTGTCTTTCGAAAGACTAATGAAAAGATCTGCTAACGGGGAGATCTTAGGGCCGGTTGCCCAATGTCTGGTTATGACTACGTCCCAGTTAAACATGATTATCGACATTTTCGACGTCATGCATATAACATGTGATCGGTAAAGCAGTCCTTGTATTTAACCAGAGCTTCTACCTCCGCTTAGTGCTAATCAGACATTGCACAACCGGCCCTTATCGTTATGCTGTTGACCTTTTCACATTAATTTAAAAAAAAAAATTTTTTTTTTAAATATTAATAAGATAAAAAAACCAAATTAAACAAATTAAAAAAATGTTATTAACAAAACACAACAAATTAAATTTAAAAAACAGAAAATAAATAAAAGAAAAATGAAAAGGAATAAGGCCAAAAATGTTGCCCGAAAGATGGCGCTAGAGTCTAGATATTTGGGAAACTCCATATTTATGGTCCGATTTGTTTCATATTCAGAATGTATAAATACAACTTACTTGGAAAGAAATAACTCCATAGAAAATAAAGCAGCTAAGTTGTTCGAGTTTTATTTTGCTTACTAACCACTAATGAAAGCTTGTCTTTAATATTTTTTTTAATTACTTGTTTTCTAATTATTTTAATTTGTCAATTTATGAACTTGAGCAACAGCTGAAAACACGCTAAAAACATTCTTGTGGTCTGACCTTTTCCCTTAATTTTTTTCTGCGTATTTCAAGCACTCTACCTTCTATCTTTCCCACCCTTAGCGACGAAAAATGTTTGGTAACTTCTGCTCCGTGACTATATTTTCTGGCCAAATGCCGTTTTAAGCGCCTAAATGAGAACTGAGTAAAGGAAAGCAGTATTAATAAAAGCGAGTGAAAACAAAAAGAATTCTAAATAGAAGAAGGTATAAACGCAAGCAGCTGCTGGCGGTATATCGTGAGCCTTTTGTGCAGCTAAACATTGCTAGGCCATACATTTCCTTGAAAATCGTTTAGCGTACGAGTGTAGAGAAAACTTGCATTTCAGCGAGCAAACAAAAATAGTCAACTCATCTTCGTCAGTCTAAAATTAAGTAGCACAAGGTCTAAAAATAAGCTGTAGACTTCAGCCAAATAAAGCAGCTGCTTTATTCACCTACACTTAGTGCAACGCAAGAGCATGGAAGTGCGTGTGGAGTGCACGTGTACAACTGCTCCGTCGACTGCCTGTTTACCTGCGAGCTATACATTGGCAATGCACTTTGACTCAGCCCCCACATCATCGTCCAATCTCACTGTTCCTCAAACGCTTGCTGCTCGCGTTGCTCATTCCCAGCGATATGAACGTGCTGAACTGTGCCTGCTTGCCTGACCCAACTGGGCTACCTTGGACCTCAGTTCAGCTCAGCTCAGGTCAGCTTAACTCACATCGACCGCACCGAGTAATTAGCGGCGTGACAGCGCCTGATTTACCGTTAACATGCGGCAAATGTTTACAATCGCCGCAAGCAGTTAATTTCTAAAAATAGTCAACAAGCAGTTGGACCCTTTTAACGCATCTTTAGCAAGTGTACGCGCACACTCATACCCATACATACACATTTATGCCGGCACAAATATGTATCTGCGTAACCACATGACACCCTTTCGGTTGCGTCCGTACACTTTTGCTCGCTGATTTCAAGCCGTAAATTTCCTGCTTTTCCTCGCCTTGTGGCGGCGGCAGCGGCGGCTACCTGAGCTGTAAATTGGCTTTTAAAGGCCAATACCTGCTACTCACTGCTGCGTTGATTTCCGCGGCTTTCGTTTCGCTATTTTGTGGGTTGTTTTTGCGTTTTTCTTGGCTGCCTACTTTTTAGCTCTCCAGCCAGCCACTTCCGCCGCTTGCCAGCTACAGCTAACCGCCGCATGAACTTTACTTGCCCCTCTCTGAGATTTGTGTGTTGGTTTGGGTTTGCAAATTTGTTTTCGTTCTTTTTGCAGCGGTTCACCAAAGTTATTTTTAAATATCCTTGGGTGCGCGCTGCCTCCTTGCTTGCGTTGTGTCCGCGATGCTATTTGCTACGATCTGGCCACTTTACTCTGCCTTTTGGCCTACTACACAGTTGATTTATTCCGCGCGTGGCTATTTACTGTTATTTATGTTGCTCTTATTTTATATATTTTTTTGGCGTTGCTCCTTATGCTACAATAAAATAATTTTTCGAGCACTTAATTAATTAATTTTTTTTTTAAATTTTGGGCTCGCTTTCATTTGTTCTTATAATATCTCGATCTTTTGCTATCTCTCGAAATAATAGACTGCGTCTACCGGATAGCCTCTTCCACCTTCATGACCCCATCATTCCTAAGCTGTTAGTGAACCTGACGACGAAGATTGGTACGTCCTACTTGGCAGGTGGCTTTATAGCGGCGTCGAAGCCATTGGCCATAGCACATCATCAGGCACACAAGACGCTGTTCGCTGTATGGTGAGCTCAATACTGGCGGTACAAAGTACTCGGTGCTTGCGCTAAAGGCCTTCTGGCACTTACCACTTCAGTAAGTCGAGCTAGCTTTTGCATTACCCGCTCTAGAGGGTAACCTGGTGCTAGCTTCCGTTGCGAGATTATTGTGGCCGCAATGGACAAACAACTTTTATCGAGTTTTTAAACCGTTTTTTAAACCAAAAATGTATGTTTTGGTTTCAAATTACCTAAAATTATGTCATATTTTTAAGTAACCAAAATTTTATGACGAGCTTTTAAAACACCAAAAATTTATTATTTGTCCTTTACCAAAAATACATGACCTTTTACCATAATAATTCACGTCCTGTTTTTAAGTTTTTCTTATTTTGAAATTGCCAGAAATGCATGTTTAATTTTTAAATTATCAAAAATATATTTTTAATGTTTTTATTTAACAAAAACTTTTGCAATGTTTTTCAATGACCAAAGCCTATAGCCAGTAACAACAAAAAGTTATTTAAATAAAATCGCAAAGATTTTAAAATCAAAAAGTTTGAAATCACAATTAACCCAATTTAAATCATTTTCCGCTTTGCCTGCCAAGCTCTTCCACTCTAACACTTTTCCAATCATGACAAACCACGTAAACAATGTTATCTTTTATAAGTCATGGGCTTTCCTTTTCTCTTCAGAGAGGACAACCGAGGGTAAACGCAAAACTAGACAAAACTATCAACTAAAATAAAATCAAAGCAGCATTCGATTGCGAGCGCCTAAAAATAGACAACGCTGTTGCAAGTTTAGTTGAGTGTGTGAAACTTGTGTGTGTGTGTGTGTGTGTGTGTGTGTGTGTATACGTTGCATTGTCTGCTTGCCAGCACACACATTGTAAGTCGCAACTCAATTGTTGTTTGTTTTTATTATTCCTTTTATTTTTGTTGCTCCACAGCAAAGCGGCTTAGTGGCTGCTGTTGATGTTATTATTCAATTGTTTTTGTTATTGTTGTTATTATTGTTTTTGCTGTTATTGGCTCTGCGGGTGTTGCTATTGTCACTCGCTCTCACACTGCGGTTGCGGCTGCGTTCGGTGGTTGAGAATTGCGGTGTGCTTCTGCTGTTGTTTTTGTTGTTGCTGTGTCAAATTTTGTTTGCTTTCTTTGCCGCTGTTTGGCTAACATTGGTTTTCTATATATATTTTCAATGTGTAGCGGTTGATTCTGATGGCTTTTACACACACACATACACTTACGTATGTTTTCGAAATCCCCAAGGCTGTGAGTGTGAAAAAAAAAAATTTAAAGAAAGTAGCAAAAGTTGAGCGCGAATTAAACATTTTACCACCAAGCCATTTACGCTCTTCAAATTTACCTGAATTTCCCACACTCTCACTGCATACTTATATGGAAAATTTCATCAGTCACCTAAACTAAAACTCACAATCAGTTGCGTGTCGAACTAACAGCCAGCCAGCCAACCAGCCAACCAATCCTGCCTTCTACATTAAAGCTATCGAAACCGTACGCAAGCAAATACCCCGTTACCAATCAGGTTCACCTTCCTCCTCGTATCCTTGTGTCGTATATCTGTTTTGTGGCACAACAAGCTTCGTGCCACTGCCCTAGTAAGCACACTTTTACTATTTACTTTCCAAGTTTTCTTTGTGCCATCGCCGCCACAGCGCCTTTCAAATCCTTTTTATTCTGCAACC
Organism: Rhagoletis pomonella; assembly: GCF_013731165.1. NCBI lineage: Eukaryota > Metazoa > Arthropoda > Insecta > Diptera > Tephritidae > Rhagoletis > Rhagoletis pomonella. The sequence goes on along the minus strand of NW_023458567.1, from coordinate 1,464,812 downwards.
CTCGTTCGCAAAAAAGGATTTTTGTCATTTCTGCCCATTTCTGTTTATTTTATTGACTTTTGTATTTGATTTTCTGTAAGCACTGCTCTGTCCCTTTCACCCTCTTCGAAATAGTCGGTATGCCTTCGCCGATTTTCGCTTTTGTTTATCGAATTTATTTATATGGCGTGTGCTCGTTTCCCTTTTTGCTTCTGTGTCGATGTCACAGGGCTCCTATCCACATGCCTTACTAGCACAGGAAGGTGGTAGTTTATGAGATTGCCATTGGTTGAATTTGACTTTTCAACTGTCTTAATCCCACTCTCAATCTTATTTTTAAACCTCGGTTCTTTAACTAAAAGTGGGAAACATTTATATGATTAGAAATTTTTTGGGATAAATTATGATTTTAATTTTTCAAAGATGGTAAAAATCAGCAAGCCTGGAACTCATTAGAAAGAAAAAATAATTAATATTAAAAAAGGTATAGTCCCTCTCTCTTACAACTTTTTTTTGTCCTTTCAGATGCGGCTTCATGTATGGCGAGCTGACAGACAAGGAAACGGTCGCGCGACTGGAATACACGTTGGAGAATCAGCAACAAGATCAATTCGAAATTTTACTATATAAAAAGAATAGTGAGTAGTAAAACTGAAGAGGCAACGAAATTTATGTAAAAAAAATTCGCATACAAAAAAATAAAAAAAAGTAAGAGTAGGTGCTAGCTATTAAATTTGTGGGAAAGTAATATTTTTTAAAAATACTATCCAATAAATCTTATTCTGACATAAGTAAACGAAAGTATCAAAGAAACGAAGTAGTATGTACTTGGTTGTAGGAAAAGACGCTTGTGAAATTTTTTATCTCAATTGTAGGCACGATAAAAATTTGATCTTGAATATTTTGTGAGTATGCAATAATGGAAAGTGAAAGCGGGGTTTACATTTTGGATTCATCAAAATCTGGACATACATTTTTTAAAAACTGAATGAACACATTTAGTCATTTAGAGGCAAGACACTAAATTATGGTCATTTATGTCCGGACATAAAATTTATGTCTTGATATACAATTTATGTGTTAATTTAAAATTTTTGTCACGACATAAAATTTATGTCTTGATATAAAATTTTTGTCACGACATAAAACATATGTCCACTTTTTTAATGACTAAAAATATGTGCCCAGTCCATAAATTGCCAAAAAATAATCTCTAGTTCTTATTTTCCAACGATTACTCCTGGGATAATATTTTTGCTGTTGAAAGAAAAATTTTTTTTTCACGAAAATTCGTTACAATAATTTTTAAAGTATTATTTAACCGTATATATATGTATATTTGTGTTAAGCTAGTAATATACATAAACAGCAGAGTGTCGCTAAATATCCTTAACCGCTAGAAGTGACAATTTTCGCATTAAAATAAACGACAGCACACAAAAGCCATTAAACACGAAAATAATTATATCAACAGCCACACTTTAAACTAATTTAATGCATAATTCATGTAGCCGCGAGCATTGCGCTAATAAACAACCTAAATTACATGCAAGTATTAGTGTGCCTCCAGCGCCAGAGGTAGCGGACATAACCGCATTTGGAACACTTACTAACATTTTTTTTTTTTTTTTTTGTGGAAATTCGAAACAAAAGGTCGCAAAAATGCGCGCGGCTTATATATACATATATGTATACACATGTTAGTGGCACAAAGGTGCATATTTCACTAACAGCAGCAAACAATTTATAATATTCTGCTTGGTGAGCTACCTTTGACTGCTGTGGCGTTAGGCCGCATAACAATCCCAATTACATTCATTACCGTTGTTGCGTGTGTGGTCTACTATGTATGTATGTATATGGTTAACCCTGTATCATATGACATATTTGTAAGTATAGTATATTTGTGCGCTTTTACGTCCGCTTGTTGTTACTACTGCCACTTGCACCGCTAGCTAACAGTAACTCGCTGCAAATGTGTGAGCCTTGCGATTCAGCGGTCGTTCGCCGTGTCGTATACGCCATTAAGTGGGTTAAAGTGGCCCATTAGGAGGCGTCTCCAATGTGAATGAGGTCAACGAGATGCGTAGCACAATGTAGTTGTTGTAGGATAAGTATGGAATCGCGCTAAGCAGATGTGAAAGGGCATTGGTCGTTCGACAGCTGTTGCACATGGAAATGAGAGTAGAAAACCCATTCCGAGAGAACCGGATTTATGCATGCATGTGAAATTGATAATCGGGGAAGAAGCGCTAATAGCCAACAAGCACCAGCGTCATTGTAAATCCAAAATTCTGGTTTTGAGGGCTGCAAAGAAACCATGAATAGGAAACGTTTCTGACACCATAACAAATCCAAAGAGAGAGAGAGAGAGGGAGAGAGAGAGAGAGAGAGAGAGAGAGAAGACAGAAGGCGAAGACTGCTGCGACTTCAATAAATTAATTCAAAAGGCGTTTGTGAATTGCATAGATACATTTTGCTAAAAAGCCGAATGAAATAATTGGCTCATATTGCATACTTTTATGCGCACAATTCGCCTATTTAATAAAATACTTAACGCTAGTGCTCAATATCATAGAAAATTGTGGTGAGTAGTACTTAAGCCGTATTCAAATGCACTTAAGTATCCGCTTCACAAAAGCGAGCGTTCAACCTTTCAGTGCCTTATCTAGTTATTGCAATCGCATATTGGTAAACGCCCGCGAGCGCATCTACATACGTTTTACTTCCACGCCTTTTCACTTGACACCGCAATATGCTTCCTGTTCGCATTGCCATTGAATTCGATTTAGTCATTTCCGTTGGCTGATAAGCGATGAGCGATAAGCTATGAGCACTGGAAATGCATTTTACTGTTGCTTCCGCTGATGAAATTTAAGGCACATGGGAAGCAAAAAGGCGGAGGCAATTTAAAGTGGAAAGCAGGCGCTTTAAATTGCAGTAATTACATTGATTTTGCATTGTACTTCCTAACTCGTTACACTTCATTATTCTAAGCCTGCAGCGCTGCTTTGTTCAGCAATAAATTTAAAATTTTTTTTGTGGCATACTTTTAGGCGTGAAAAAATATCACAACGGGTTAATTTAGATATTTCACTGCCTTGCCATTAAAACCGCTGTATTTAATAATAATATTTTTTTCACAACTGCATAACTTTTCATGTTGTGGCGAGAATTAAATAACCGCTGCATACATTTAGGATCAACGCAAAAAATTATTTATGAGTTATTCACCACAAAATGTTGAGCATACATGTGTATGTATGTCTAAATTAGCATTCAATCGGCCAATATCAATAGCAACAGGCAGAAAATTATTGAATAAACCCGAATTCTCTAATTAACAATGGCTTTTTGTTTAAATTTTGTTTGCATATTTTATAATTGCATACATTTGGGATGGCTACAAAACAACATTTAGCTGGTTTTCTGGTATGGCTGCATGCATCATTTGTTTACTTTTTCATAATTGCTTAAAATAATAATTTGTGTATCAATTACCGAAAATGCGATGCAAAACTGTGTGCCGCAGCAGCTTCGGATATATTTATGTGCATATTTTTAGGCATATAACAGAATAATATGCAATAAAGCATTGTGAATAAGTAAATAGTTTCATGCTGTGTGCTTAATTCCATAGAAACAAATCAATGAACTGGAAAGAAATTCAATTTGCCAATAAATACAGAATTTGTTTGCATTGTTGGCAAATACAAAGTTGTTTTGACTTTTCATTGCACATTTATTTGCGGGCATAAAAGAGCAGAATTGTTAACAAAAAATGTGGGGAATTATAGTCGAATACATACATTTATTTACAAGACAATGGAGTACAGATGCAATTTTTTAAGTAAATAATTTATTTAGCATTGGGATTGTTGGGTGAAATTTCAAAAGAATTGCGTTAACTTTATTTCAATTTCAAGTTTATGTATTTGCGTACATACTGAACCTTACCCCTTTGTGTAGGCAGAAAATTTCACTCCGAGAAATAATTATTGTACTCATTCCGCAGTGTTAAATAGAGTCCGAAAAAAGAAAAAGCGGTCCCATTATGTCGTAACAGTAGCGGATAAGTGAAAAGAGGCTTCTGAAATGCGTTTTAAGATATCACTATGCAAGATTTTCCGACGATAAAAATATGTTGCCTGAAAGTGAGTTTGCGTTCAGAACTCCAAGCCGCAAGCTATAATGTATGTGGGAGTAGTAGTTTTTTTGTGATCAAACTTTTAAACAGCCTGTTTAGCAATTCTCATTCAGCTTATGAAAGAAATTACACATATAATCCATATGCGTATATAACGTTATGGAACTTTATCTAAAAGTCGTAATCGTCTCAAGCTTATTGGCATAGACCGTACTTTTCACATAGCTTCAAAGAAATAAATCTCCTTGGTGGGAATTTGACCTCGTTGTTTCGTGACACAATGTGTCCTGGAAACCTGGAAACTCTGTTCGCCATTGTTTCTTGCACTGTGTGGCAAGTGGCACCGGCTCGTGGGAACCACATATTGTCCAAGTCCATGTCATTTAATTCAGCTGGCCCGAAAACCACACTAAATAGTGACTCGTTTTTATAAATCCTTTGGATCACGTTTATACGTTGTTCAACTAAGAATCACTTCATGACTAACTTTGCCAGAGCCTGTAGTACCAAATGCCTGAAAAAGATCTGTATCACCCTTGAATCACACCATAGAATAACTTTTGTATTGTGCTGGGGTAGAAATAATCAAAAGCTTTACATCCTCACTGCATGAGCTCCTCCCAGCGTTGAGGCTAGGAAGCTATAAGTAGTCATCCAATTCAAGTTGGCCAGGTTTGCAATTGATTTTTCGTCAAGAACGATTTCCGCCACGCTTCGCCTGCCTATTGCTCCTCCGACTTCATGACATCACGACTTTTAGCTGTGTGTTGGAAACTCAGAATTGCACTGTCTGATTAGAACCAGAACATCTGCCGGCTCATCGTGGTATGCCCTGCATACAGGCCGAAAGGGAATATTTCCCATGGCATCGAATATTTGGCTCCCGGAAGATCTGACAGTAGCGGGTTTATAGCAAGCTATCTGTTTCCCGATTCCCCTGATCGCCTTGTATGAGAATACCTTTCCGAAATTACTATCTCCTTTGGAGATGATTTAGACGTGGGGCCCGAGGTATAGAATCCAAGAGCCACTGACTTAGACGAAAAGGCAGACATGCTATTTGAGGCAACGTGTTAGGGCATCGTCGGCTGAGCTCCCCGATTCAAGATTAGTAAGGTTTGCGACAGTGCTGAAATGACCTCTAAGGGTTGAAGTAAAGTTTTTTTCAACTTGTTTTGTGACATAGTCGGATAGAGATTGTCCGTGGAAGAGTTGTTGGAGCTAATGTCATTATTACCGTCTGCGGTCCGAAATTCACTTAGGGAAAGCGTTAGAGCTGCAGGTCCAGTCTGCCATATCAAGGCCATTCTACTTGGTGAGGCATCAGCATAGCACTACTCTAGTTTCACTCCATATGTAAATACCCCGGGCCAACTATCCAAGAGGTACGGCTACACATAACAACTTTGATTAGTCAGAGGAGGATGCGGAAGTATTATCAGGTATTGGGAGGGGGAAATTTGACGGTTATCTTGGCGTGAGAGCAAGAATGGTGCTCCAGCCAGTTCCCCATCAATACTAAACCTCAATCTTAGTTCATGTATTAATGAACCCTTTTCGTATTTTTCGACCCCATTTTGTTACTCACTTAATAGCTTGAAAAGCCATTAAAAGTTTGTGAACTGCTGGCGACATCTATGGCTGCAGTAAAATTTACAAACCAAGCCAGTAACGCAATAACTATTTGCAAGAGCAACAACAGGCGCACAATTCTACTTGTAGTCGTAAGTAAAGCAAGGGCAAAAAGTACAGTAGGAGCGGCATAGGATTTAATTATTAACGAAACTGCTGTCAAGAGTGATGCTATGACTTAACAGTGCCGCAGAGCGTTTTTGCTTTAAGTTTGATTAAAGTGCTTTCCCTTTTTCTACGAGTACTTTGCGAAGTTGTGCGACAGCATTGTTGTTGGGAACAAAGTGTTTAATTACTGAATATTTTTCAACTTGAGATTTAATGAAGCAAAAGTTTGTGCTTAACTGCAGTTCGAGACCTTGTACAGATATTTTTCGAAAATACACACAGCCTTCCGCCCTGCGCGCCTAGAAGTAGACAACAAGCTTTGGGAAAAAAAACCTATGAACTTTTGTTACCATTGAGCCAAGTAAACGCACAAACATCTAAACTAGATATGACTGCGAGCAGGCACTGAGTTTGTGATGTTAACTCGATAAGATGGTATCACATATGCAAAACTCACACACACACACACATCCACACAATGTTGACACAAATGTTATCTGGCAACTATTTCTTGTAGACACACCTCACACTCGCGTCTGCATTGATAGTTGAACCGTTTTGAAGAGGCTTAGCTGCTCATAAATATGCAAGTAAAGTTGCTTGAGTTGCTTAGAGCTACGCGCAGCACGACTGCATACCCAACAACTACAATAACAACAACTCCTATCAGCTTGGGGCCACATGTCACCTGCACATTTATTATTGGGTTTTTAACACATGTTTTCAACTTGCCACAAATACACACACACACACACACACTCACTGCTGCCAGCTGCTAAGGTAGTTGATTTTATTTTTAGCTTACGTTAAATATGCAAATATGCAACAGCATAAATTGTGCAACTTGCTACTTGCAACATGGCTTGTTGTGACACTAACGGCAAGGTAAAAATAGACAAGTTTACGGCAGTGCTCTAGTAGAGGTTTGCTTGCAACAAACACCCAGGTACTTGGCACTTTGTAGTAGAGCTGGTTTCGTACACAAAAATATGTATTTAGCACACAAATAAGTATGTGTGTGTCTGTGTATGTATATGTAGATTAGTAGAGTGCATGCAGTGCCATCGTTAGTGCAACAGCATTGAGCGGCTTGTATGTGTTTGTTTATCTGCCCGATAAGTAAACGGAAGAAATGCAAATAAAAGCACTGCAGCAAATAAATAGTGGAAGGAAAAACAAAACAATAAAAAATTGCAGCCTAAGAGCAATCAAGCTAAGTGCCATTAGTAAAGGGTTAATTGCCTTTCATATCTTAGCCAGCCAATGCACGCCAGCTACGAGTCGCTTTAGTCGCTTATAACTTATCCGTTTTTGCTGCAAAGTAATCAGGAATAATGCAACAAGCGCTCGCTCATACAAACACTCTTACAAATATGTATATAAACAATTGACGTCATCACGCCCGAGCATTAACATGGCTTTTTCGTTATTATTTATACTTTTACTATGTTTCACGTAAGTATGTATGTGTGTAATTAATTTTAAAATTTTTCGCCTATATTTTTGGTATTTTGTTTTAACGAAAACTTTTTTATGACTTTTGAATTTTGTACTTTTAAATAAAAGCTGACATTTAGGAAACTGGACTTAAATTTTGAGTAATTTTTAAACATTCGAAAACTAAACATAAATGTTGGGCAATTTTGGTAGTATCCACAAAATTTTAACAATTTGAAAACTGGACATCGATTTTTGGGCATTTAGACATAAATTTATGCTTATTCGTTTACTTAAAAATTGGACATACATTATTGGTCATGTATTTAAAAATTGGACATAAATTTTTGGACATAATTTTTATGTCCAGTTTTTTTATGGTCAGCGTGCCCTTTTGTGGTTTTAAAGTACCTTAAGACTATATTGACTTTTTAGATATCCATAAAATTATGGTTTTATTTGTGTAATTAGATATGTCCAATTTTTACTTCCGCGCATTCAAATATTTTCTCTTTTGAATACATTATTGGCCATGTATTTAAAAATGGGACATAAATTTTTGGACATAATTTTTATGTCCAGAATGTTTTTTTCTGGTTTTAAAATACTTAAACACCATATTCCTGTTTTAAATGCCCGTAAATGTATTTGTTCTTGTAGTTATGTCCAACTTTTACTTCCACTTTATTTTCGCTTTTAATTATTTATGTAAGTATATGTATGTATAATTTTTTCCTTGATTAGCACCTTTATTTTAATCTGCAAAAGCACGTTTTTTTATTTATGTATACTTTCAAATTATTTTCAGATGCTCAATGCGGCTGTGCAATGTCGCAATATGGAAAGCCGCAGCAAGCAGGTACAAAGCGACCGGATAACTCAAAGCTGCAGCAGCTAATAAAAAATGGCAAAATAGGCAAATACAATTGATATTGTATTATATAAAAAACATATTTCAAAAACTAAAGTTAAGGTAGACTCCAGACTCATTCAAAATCAAAAAAAAAACACATAAATTGTAAATAGTAGGCTATTGAAGTAATCATACAGTATGGTGACAAAGAGGATAGTACTTATTTACCTCATTTTGTTCAATCACATTTTCACAGAAAAAGTGCCGTGTTACCAAAAACAGACGGCATGCTTTTAGGCGTGTTGCATTTTCTTTTTGAGAATTTGCAAAACTGTTTACTGAAGACCAAATCAATATTCGAAGGCTTCTTTGTTGGGCTAGAAAATTAAAGGAGATTCGTGAGGTCAGCTGCACTAAATGCAATGTGCATCAGTTACAAAGGCCGGGACTACTAACAGATGGCGCTGTGGTAGTCTTTTACAGTGACGAATTGATAGCGCACAGCGTAATAACCAGAAAATGTGTCTCGAATGAGTTTTGCAAATTTGCATTGCTAAATAATTCATTGATTATTTGCAGGAAAATAGAGGAAAGAATGGTTAAATATAATAATTTGATAGTACATATATGCCCCTAAAAATAGGCAGCATGAAAACCGACCAATAGCGGCGCTTGGTTCTTGCATGTTTTTAGTCAAATTCGTCTAAGTATGTCTTACGAAAAAAAACCTTTCGAAAATACGCTAAACAATATTCAATATATTCTGCTGTCAAAATCTAGCTGACTGTTTACTGTTTAATATCAGCCAGACTATAACAAAAAGTCTTCGAAATGTAAACACGCAGACTTTGGCAAGAAATTGAAATGCCAGAAAACACTCGCCATTTGTGCTGCCATTTGCAATTTTATATCTTCATTTTCGATTTTTCTCCGAACTATTTGACCTGCAAACATATGCGGCAAATGTTAGACGAGGTTTTTTATTGCTACTCGTAGCTTGTTGACTTTTTCATGACTTCGACATGGCTTTGAGACACAATTGACACGATAGTTGTAGTGAAACATGAGTAGAAGACGTTTTAGGAGGAGAAAGTGTGTGAAAGTGTTTGGATATGCTTTGATAAACAAAAACTCAAAGGAAATTGTAAGCAAAGTTGAGACGAAACAAGAAAAGTTTACAGACTAGAAGAGAAAAAAATGCGAATTGCGATTAGATATTTGGGAAATAAATATCTGAACTTTTATATTGACGTTTTTTTACAAGTTTCTTTTGCTGATTATAATAGAAAATTATTCCAATCTTCTTTAGAGATATTAGTAAGTTTTTTTCTTTAAAAACTCTCTTCAAATTTGAACGTTTTAAATATGTAAATTCGTAAAATAGTTTTTTTGTGACTTACGAGGTGAAAAAAAACAAACATAATCTAGCTCTTTGGGACATTTTCTCATGAAGAAAATTTCCGAAAATTCTGATTTCACTTTTACAGCTGCAGATTACTTAATTGCTTAATTGCGTTTTTTAGTTTAGTTTTTTAGCCTTCAAACTAAAAGAAAATGCATAGCTTCTGTTTCCCAGGAATTTTTTTTTTCACGCTCAGCACCAATCAACTGCACTTTCTACAAGCTATGTATGTATTTGCACCAAAAATGACCAGTCACCACCAGTAGCTTGTTTTTCGCTTTTTAGGCAAACGGCTGCCTAAAAACATTCAACAAAATATTTGAAAACCATAAAAAAGTGCCACTTTCGCACAGAAATATAAATTTTTTATTAACAGTGAATTTTTTGGAATAAACTACGCGGTTGACTTCCAATTTTTTTTAACCCTTGCGAATAAAAAGTTTCGGTGGCACAAAGGTTTGATCTAACCAAATAGAAGAAGCTGACATTTTTTAAAGCTTTTGCTTTGTAATTACTTTTTTTAAAAATTTGCGAATGTTCTGCACTATATATTACTGATATATAATTAATTCATTTTTTTGTTAATATTTTCGTTGAATTTATACCAAAGCAAATGAATTCAATTTTCCAGGTTCCATTAGACTCAATTTTCAATTAAAAATTTCGCGAAAATTTAATTAACCGGAAGGCAGGCTAATGACGTTTTAATTATTTACTAAATTTGCATTTTAATGAAATGAATACTCAAGCCAACAAAGCGCACGTACAGCTGCAAATCGATGACAACTGATACATAAACATTAGGGCGAGTCAATTTGTATGGAAGATTTTTTCCTACGATGCGCGATAGCACAGTTGGATTCTGCTGTAATTTTTAGCAAATTTTCCGCAGAAACAATGGGTAAAAAATCAATTTGGAGTTTGCCGAATTGCGAAAATTGGTTTACTAGCATTTTTTGTAGTGTCGTCAAGAAGTGCTTAAATTTTGTATAAAAAAAATTCTGTGAAGGGTTTTTTGGTATGAGGAGTCCATTTCTGCGCTTATATTTTTTTTAAAACTTCCACCAGAGGGCGCCACAGTGAAAATGTAATATTTTTCTCGAAACCTATTTTCGCAATTTGCAAAGTCCAAATTAATTTTAGACCAATGATTTCTTCGGCAAATTTGCTTAGAATTACACATAGAATCTTCCTATGCTCACTGGCATTGATATGCATCTACACTTACATATGCATATCTAGGTGTGCTTTTAATTATCCATATTCGTGTCATGACCAGAAAAGTTATTTACGTGCCGACTAGCTCCAACAGCTTTTCGGTTGAAACAAAAATATTTTAGTCTGATATAACCGAAATTGGCAAATTTTTCCATTTTCGCACATAACAAGCCATTCTCGCTGTGGTCTGTTGCTGCAATTTGTGCTGCGCCATTTCGATTCGCAAATTCTCACCAATGCAAAACGCCACCCTGTGGCTGAGTGCAGTCGAATAGAAATGTTTATGGCGGCGTAAAACATATGCACAGGCGCTTAGCGTAGGCTCTAATACACATGCCATTCATTATTGGCACACAAATGTAGATAGAAATATGTGGAAAAAAGTGATAAATAATACTGTAGGTCTGTTTACGTGACTGAATGTTAACAGAAGTGGATGACAGGGCGTATGAGTATTGCCTGAACAATTAAAAATTTTTGGTAATTGTTTAGCTGGTCAGTCTTGCCAACTTTTGCTGGAATTTCGAAACCAAAACATATTTACATAAATCCAATTTATTGTGTACTTTGATCTTCGAAATTACCAAACAAATTTAACCCATTTCTCTCAATTTATGCTAATTACTCGCATTTTCGACACTTATTTCTCTTTGTACTCATAATTTTCTGGAAATTGTGCTCTTTAGCATAAATTTAGTGCGTTTGTGGTCGCATGTTGCATATACAGACATACATATACAGACATACAAGTGTAACCAGATGCGTAAATATTTGCCTTTTGGCTGAGTGCAGTCGAGCAGATAACTTTTGTGGCTTTTTAACTGCTTTTACGACGTATGCATGCATGTGTGAGAGCCCAGTACTTAGTGGCTTAGAGCGCAAATATTTATACGATAAGTGTACTTATGTTACATAGCAAGTGCTTTAAGCGATTTTTTTTGCTTAAATATTTTAGCTGAAATTTTCAAGTGCAGAAAAACGAATTTTTCAGAGTTTTACACAAATGAAAAACAAAACTAAATAAAAAATATGGCATACAAAACGTACCAGTTGTCTATGTGAACTGCCGTTTGAAGGCCATCGGTGGGCTAATTTGATTGAAAGTAAAAATATGCTGTAAAAAAAAAAACACGAAACAATTTAATAATTGGCAACTCTATTCAATGAAAACATAGCCATCGGGGTCTTTTAAGCATTTTGCAGTTCGTTTTGTATGATTTTAAGCTTACGTTTTAAATATCAAATCACTTGCATGGACAAAGCTGATCAACTTCTCTGAAATTTAAATTTTAAATTTTCGACTTATGTATCTACAAATATCTTTCTTATCAAAGACCATACAATGTATGCATTTGAAATAAAAAAAAAAGTGCAATCCTTAATTTTATAATTTTTATAAACGAACTCCGACGTTTTTTGCTTACAAATTTTTTTGAGGTAAAAATAAATGTACCGTTGAACCAAAAAGTTCCCAGAAAATCTCAAAAGGTTGCGAAATCAACCCCAAATTGTTACCAAGTGTCACAAAACCTTAAATAAGCCCGAAACAGCCAAAAGAAACGAAAGATCACAAAAAGATGGGCAAAATTTTTCGAAAAAAAAACAACAAGAAAAGTCTAAAATATTCAAGATAAGTACAGAAAAGTTTTAACAAATCCTAAAAAGTCTCTTAAAATCCCAAAAACCTACGAAAAGTAGGTTTAAAAAAATTCGCGAAAAGTCACAAAAAATCACGAAAACCTCAAATGGTCCCAGACCAGAGAGAGTCTCAAAAATTTCGAAAGATACAAGAAAGGTCTGGAAAGTAGCTCTAGCAGATTTGAAAAACCCAGCAAAATGTCTAAAAGTGCCAAACGATCCTTAAAAAACCAAAAAAAAAACCTGAACAGTTCTGGTAAGACGCGAGAAACCCCGTAAAGTTTCCAAGAAAAGTCTTGAGAGTTTGCAAAATTTCTTCAGAAAATACGAAAAGTTACAAGATATCTCAAAAGACTCTCAAACCCCTAAAAATAATATGTCCTATAAATTTAAAAAAGAATGTCACGAAAAAAATCCCAGAAGGCATGAAAAAATCCGGAAAGGTATAGTTTGGAATTTTTAGAATTTTTAACTTTAGTGATATGTATGAATACCTTCTAGGAATTTTTCCGAAACATTTGTGACTTCCTTGCAACTTTCTCGAAATTTCTAGCGTTGTTATCAGATTTTTGAGGCTTTCAGAGTTCTTGAGAACCTTTGGGGACATTTTGTGACTTTCGAATATGTGTCATATATTCAAGAAACTTTTAGAAGAACTCTTATTAAGTCTGTCCGGAAGTCTTTGTTATTTTTAGAAAGGCTTGAAAAAGTCCCTAGAGCATACGAAAAGTGGCAATAGCTCTCGAAAAAGTCCCAAGAAATTGCCGAAAGCTTCGGAAAGATCCACCACAAGTATGAAAATATCTCTAAAGATAATAAAAACTTCCAAACGGTACTTGAAAACTCTGTGCCAACCCAAAAAAAGCACGAATTGTGACCTAATGTTGTGAGGAATGCCGTAAGAATACTATCAAAAGCCCCAAAAGTCTCGGAAAAAGGCCTAAAAGTTTCGGAAAAATCCTAAAACAATGCCAAAAATTCCGACAATCTCCAAAAAGTCCCGATAGTTTCACTTCTACAGTCAACACATTCAATTCATAGAAAAATACTTTATTAATGAAAATTCACCGGCACTGTACCATTTTCATTAAGTCTAAAAGGACATCTACAAATTAGTAGCAATGCTATATTTTTCATTTGACTCATTGTTCCATTGATGGACAGACATTTGGTAGCCAATTTCCCTAAAACAATGTTGTCGTTGCCACAAATTAGCCTAAGCCGCTAAGAAGAAAATTTTTACGCTTGGCCGAAGCATACAAAGCTTTGGAAGCACGCCAATGTCAGGGCGAAAACATGGCATAAAAAATGTAATAATGTTAGCGATGGCAAGAAAAAAAAATTTCAAAAATTTATTAGCCGCTGAAAACTTGCGCTGGTGCCACTTTACTGCTGTTTGACATGCCACTGCCGACTAGAGCAGACGCAGCACCAGCACCAGCGGCAAAGGCAACAGCAACAAATAACAGCCACAGACTGAAAACATCGCTTCCCAACAATCGATGAACGCCATAAATGACCGCGGTTGCAAGCGCTGTTGATTAGAAAATTTGCTTGTTTCTCACGCCCCTGTGCCGCCGACGCCGTCGTTGCTGCCACTCGAATCGTTCCGCCGCTTCATAACCCTTGAGCGAAATTGATTAATTTTTTTTTTAGACATGGTAGTTGCTATTTTTGCCTTTTTCCCCTTCGATCCTCACGCGGCTTCACATTTTTTAGTCCATGGCGTTGGTAGTAATTGCTATTGTTGTTGTTTGCAATATTTTTGCAACGTAGAAAAATTGATGTGTGTCAACAAATCATAAAATTGATGACTTTGTTATTGTTTGCGAGCGCGGATTGACCTTCGTGTCCGCGCGTGACCTCAAACAATAACGAAAATATATAATGGGCAGAATTGATGGCTGAACGCAGGAAAATGCTGCGAAGAGGAATCAATTGTAAACTGCTATGAAAAGGGTTTTGGAGCGTATGGAGTGGAACAGCTGGCATTCGCAAAAATCAATTTGAAAATACGAAAATATTAGAAGAACTTTTATAAACAGGACTGCTGGAATGTGGCAACTTGCGTGCCGGCTAGCTATGCTTACTTATTCGCCCAATATTCGCTCTTTTCCGGTCAGCAAAGCGTGATTTTAGGCGCTGATCTCCCCATAGTGTGAGCTGGTCGGGGGCATCAGTAGTATGCGCGTTGAGTGGCATGTTTACATGCTTGCGTGCAACGCGGAACCATGCCCAACAACTGCGACGCAGAATTTTCCGGTGCCGAAATGTAATATTTACTCACACACATATACACATACATACATAAGTACATAAATAAGCTGGCATACTCACAGGACAAAGCATGCCTGTACGTAGTCGGGAATAGAAGCCGGCAGGCAAGGGATAAATGCGCCACATAGGAAACTGCGCCAACTGACCATCTGCTAGGCAGTTGATAAAAATGGTAATTAAGAGCACGCGCGTGTAAGCAGTTAGCTGCTGGCGTAGCATACTTTGGGGAGCTACTAAATTTTTATTAACGCCAAGGCTGACGATGACGACGATTTTATTTTCTTTTTGTTAAATTTTGCGCTCTTCTACTGGCAAATATCAGCAGGTATTTGGGTAAACAAGCGTTTGAGGTTGTGAGGGAAAAAAGTGTAGCCTACTTGAGGGCGCTCAAACCCAGCTTAAACCATTTCTGGCGTCAAAATCCTTTCGTTAATAATCAAGCAATATCTTCTCACTATCTGCAAATATAAATTTCGTTAGCTTCATTTCGTTAAGGAATCGTTTGATTTATTTAACTCTTAAAACTCCATCTAGTTTCAGCATTTTCCTATTCCCAGATCATTTTCATTAATATTCTTCTTTGTTCGTCCCTCACACAGAAACCCCACTATGGCTGCTGTTACAGGTTGCGCCCATACGCAACGAAAGGGATTTGGTTGTGCTATTTTTGCTAACATTTCGGGACATAACCGCACTGAAGCAGCCAATCGACAGCGAGGACACAAAGGGTGGTAAGTAGACGAAATTAGCAAGAGGAGGTAGAAAATGTTTGGTTTAATTTTTACTAACACTGAACTTTACTCTTGTAACTACTAATAGCTGCAGTTCTAGAATTCGCTAAGCTCAATTTTTAATAGCCGAAAATCTTTGAATGAAGCCTAAAAATATGCAATGTATCTAAAGAAACTAATTCTCCTTCCAATTGCGCACACTTATTTCACAGCAGAAGATGCTTTTAAGCTGCATATTTTTGGGCGCAGCCGTTATTCATGGAGCGACGCTTGGTGATAAAAAATGTTAGCTTAGTGACTTCTAAAATCCCATGCCTGATTCAATGAAAATGTATGCAGTGAGGTATTTACTAACCCCGCGATTCTGTGCACTTGACAGATAATCAAACTTGAC
This sequence comes from Rhagoletis pomonella, assembly GCF_013731165.1. Taxonomy (NCBI): domain Eukaryota; kingdom Metazoa; phylum Arthropoda; class Insecta; order Diptera; family Tephritidae; genus Rhagoletis; species Rhagoletis pomonella. Next base: position 1,448,996 of record NW_023458567.1, on the reverse strand, counting down.
TATTTGTAAAAAAAAATCCGCCTAAAACTATGCCCCTAAGATTTCTCTGTATTTGACTAAATTTTTTGCGTATTTTTGAAGCGCCTAAAATTTAATTTTTGTAGCGTAGTTTTAGTCGTAGTTCTTTTGACCAAGCTTGACAATTACACCGAATTCGGATGTAAGAATAAATAAAAATTGATAATTGCATTGCAGACATTTCTATTGAATTAAATTTAGTTCAAGCTGTTTGCCGAAGTCTTTCGAACATTTTAGTCGGATTTAAAGTACTTCAACACATTTAATGGCTTTAAATTGATAAATTAAACTGACGAGATTCGCCTTCAAACATACTGACATTGCAGTGACAGTCCCATTAGGCGGCAAAGGATACAAAAATTTAAAGTTTAAATAAAGTTTTGTAGCTAAAACGCTTGCTTACTTTTAGGCGCATATTTTGCCCGGCTACTTGAGGAAGCTTTGGCATTGCAGCTCAGTTTTAGCTCTTGCATGAACGAAGAGACTAGACTACATTAGAATTTCTAGAATTTTTCCAAAACTAAACTTTTCGAAACTAGAAAATAGCGAACATGACGAATTGCGGAGGCGCTGAAAGGCTTTGACCTTTAATGAATTGATCATATGTACATTAGGATGAGCTGAGAGGGCATCGGAGTAGGAATGAAGACGTTTACCTTGCAACAGAACAGAGCCACTCTTTAATTTTTTCCTTCAAATAATCGGCAGTTTTGGCGTCATTATTTAGGTACTAATTAATTCTATATAATCTTAAAAATGTGATTGGTTAAGGAAGAGTAGGAACCAAGACCAGAGAGGAGGTTTATGTATTGATAAATAAGTTATACTTAACAGAATATCAAAATATTTTAAAATGACAAGCGGTCTGCTATAAACTAACGAATTCAGAGAAAATCTAAAATTGGACCTCCTGCTGGAGCTTGCAGGGCTTATGGACTCCCCAATAGAGTACTAAGTAAAATGAGCTCATTTATAATAACTTGTGAAGTTTCTGCTCTAGATTTCTGTGGAAGAAGCCCTTTAAAATGAAGTAGCATGGCTATAACTACAATTCGAGTAAGCAATCAACTTAAGTTATCAGACATTTTTTTCACTCGCTGTTTGAGAATTCCGCGCATACGTCTTAGACATTTTTTGTTGGCAAATCATACTTTTAGGCGCTTTCTTTACTCGTTTGGCAAATTCTCTAAAACTAAGTTTGCTAAATTGCTAAGATACACTAGCCGATTACTTTACAGCTCTCCCTCGAATGCCAAAGCGCACTAATTTAGAGAAGACCTCAAAAGGATTAGCTTTTCTAGATACATACATAAATTAAACTAAAGCTAAACATTTTTTATAGAAAAGCGATTCATTTGACAACCGCTGTACAATATTTAGTTTCGAAATTCTTCAAACTGGTGTTTTTAATTTTTATAATTCTCGAATTTACATTATGGTGTTATAATTGGCGTCAATTGGCTTTTTTCGTATTTTTTATACATCGTTTTTTTGTTTATAACTGCTTCTACTTTTTATTTGAATCAAGTTGCTTTTTATCAAGGCAAAATTTTAACAAAATTTTTAAAGTTACGCACAGATATAATTAATCATTATTTCAGGACAATCGGAATTTTTCCAAATCGATTAAACGTTTAAGTAACAAAACTAATCTTCACAAGAAAAATATTTAGTCAATGTGAAGAGTCTCGTAAAGGTGTGCTATGGAGAATCTACCAATTCATTACTTTGATATAGAGTGGTATCTCAACTGACACGTATACATTCACATCAAATGAGAACATTCCACGCCACAAATAAAAAAAGATACATATTCTAGTTAATTGCTGTTGGTCCAGGCCGCTTTTTGTAAAAGTTTCGAACTCTTTTCTTACCAGCAGCTCTCTATGTAAAATTTTCTCCAGCACCTCGATATCTTTCTCTCTTCCATTTTCTCTAGAATATCCCACTAGTTGTTGTTAAATTTTGCCATTTTCTATCTACTTTCCTTATATTTCAGTTGTCGTTGTTGTGTTGTGTTGTTTTCGTTAATATGAGCTTTTTGATATTTACTCTCAAGTTTTAGGTTTATCGAAATTCGCCAAACTGGCGCGTTCGGTGACACGCAGCCGTCAATTCAGCGCACATCTGCCAACACTGAAGGATCCAACGAAACAATCCAATCTGGCGCATGTAAGTACAGTTTATGTCACAAATTATAGTCCACAAGTGACAACTGAGCAATGACAGTTGACAAATTGCAGATGATAAGTGACAAATGACTAATTGCAGGTGACAAGTGACATAGCGTGACAAGAAATTGACAGTTAGCATTTATCTAACAAATGACAAATTACAGTTGTTAAATTATAAGTGGCAAACGACAGATGACAATTCACCAGATAGAGGTGATTAATACGGCATTACGAATGACAAGTGACAACTGAAAATTGACAGATGACATGCGGCGACGGTAACAGTATTAGAAAAAAAGTGGCAGATACGACGTGGCAAATGACTTAAGAAAAACGCTCACAAATGAAAGACGACAAAAGGCAGGGAAACAATGACAAGTGACAACTAACCAATGACAGTTGAAAATTTGCAAGTGACAAATGACAAACAGATGACAAGTGACAACTGAAAAATCACAGATGACCAGTATTAGCAGACAAGTGACAAGTGACAGATGACAAGTGACAAATGCCAAATGACGTAAAAAAACTGTCAAAAATGGAAAACGATAATTGAGAAAAGGCAGTGAATAAATGACAAGTGACATATAACTGATGACAAGCGACAAATTGCAATGGGCTAAATAAAGCACTGATTTGAAAAAAAAGATTATTCGAGCTTTAAAAACTGCATAGCAAAATAAATGTTTTACCTTTCCATATATATTTAATCTGCCATTTCTTGTCTATTTGCTCTTCTTTGCTACTCCATTTCATTTCTCACAGATGATGTCACTCAGCGCCGATATTATGCCGCAATACAGACAAGAAGCGCCTAAAACGCCGCCACACATTCTTTTGCATTATTGTGCATTTAAAGCAATTTGGGATTGGGTGATATTGTGTTTAACATTTTATACCGCCATTATGGTAAGCTATAAGTGTAATGTAACGTGCGTTCAAAGCAAAGCAAATGGAATAGGCATAAATAAGTGAATTGACAAAGGTTGGGGTTCGTTGAGAATTTTTAATAAAAGAACTTAACTTTTTAAACAGCGTAAAGTTACATACCTGCTACGAACGGAGAGGCAAAGTGGGCCTGAATATATTTACTAAAATATTTTATTAGTTCAATGTAAAACAAACTTGATTAGAAAAAATATAAAAAAAATTAAAAAAGTACGCTTTAATCAGTTGTAAAGATTTTTCTACATGCTGCAATGAAACTTGCTTCCAGATTTACATTTCTCGTCATTTGATTAGCGCACCCTTTTAATCCATAGCATTTACAGTTTTTCCTTTGTTTATTTAATATTCATTAATTTTTTATTAAAACGTAGCATATTATACGTGTAAATGCGATTTTAAAATTTTATAAAAATTAAGAAAAATGTCAACAAAGGTGTACGCTGGTCCTAATGGCCTAAGGTGAATAAATTAATAAAAAAAATTCATAAATCAACGATATTTACAGCCACTTGAAACTTTAACTTTATTATAATAAAATTTAATGGGCTACAAAGCTGCATATCCGAAATTTTTCGAAAAATATTTTTATAAGAAATTAATGAATATTAAATAAACCAAAGGAAGGCTGTAAATACCAAGAGTTAAAAGGGTGACGAGGAGTGTATAATAAATAGCACATTAAACGATGCTCTCAGAAAAGTTGGAAGCAAAGACTTTTAGTGCAGTAGCAAAAGAGTTACAGTTACATCCAATTTTTGCCAAATTTTTCGCACTCGCCTTCTCGCCAATTATACATCTACACAATAAACTGCCGCTTTTATTACATTTAATATTCAAAGTGCTCTAAATTTTCGCTTTGAATGTGGTTGCTATCTGTGTGTGTGTGTGTGTGTGCAATTACAAGCACTCGAGCATTTTGCCAAAACGAGTCTATGTGGGAATTTATGAGTAGCAAAGCGCACTCAAATCGTATGAATGTAATTGTGTATGTGTGTGTAAGTGCTGGCAGCGCTAGGCTAACATTTACATGTAGGTTTCATGTTCTTTGGGCATAATAAATACGCCCCGGCGGCTGTTGGGGAACCTTTGCTGTGGGTAAATGGTTTCCACACATTCGCCGCTAAGCGCTTAAAATCATATGATTTGTGCGCTCAAGTGAAAATTATCGCCGCAATGATGTAGGCACAAGTGTAAGAGAGAGGGATTTGAATATATAAAGTCGGTAAAGGCCACAATTTGCAAAGACACGCTCAGTAAATTTCAAATAAAATTTTTGTTACACTGCCACCCCAAATGATTTTTTAATTTGTAATGCTCGATTAAAGCGATTGTACTTTGATGATTTTGAAATACTTTTACGAAGAGCTTAAAGGAAACCAATTCTCTGCGAGATAGTACCGAAGCGAGTTTTGGGTACGAAAAAATGTTGCCGAAAAATATTTTGCTAAAATATATTTCCATGTGTGTGCACTGCAGCGTAATTTCTATTTAATGCCTTTGCTCATATCACTTGCTCGCTCGCTAGCGTTCATATCTTGTGGGCGTGTTTGTTTGTATCTTTAGGGCGCTTCAAAGGTACAGCGGTGCGTATGAGTAATGTTTGTCGTGGTTAAATTAATACTTTGCGCTTCAAGTGCTTAACGCACACGCACACACGCACAAATTTACACTTAAGTATTTATTTAGGCACATAATCCCAGCTACAATTTGCTTATAAGAGCGCAAGTCTGTGCAAGCAGAAGAAAAGCATTGAACATATAGCGAATGAGCCAACGATGAAGTATTTTAGAGAAAAAATAAAATAGTCCTTTGTATAGTCAACAAAACCCTACCTCGAAATGGATTACCGGCTCATTCGAGTGGTCCCTAAAAATTGGTAGCAAATCAAAGGGAAATCGGTATACTTTTTTAGAAGCAATGCTGCAGTGTTTTTATAGAACACTCCATCATTTACTGCCAGTACTTGCTTTTTATACAGTGTAACGGCGCACAGTGTATCATTTCAGTATTCTAGAAAAGATTAATTCCATTATTTTATGTCGCCAAATTTGAAAACAACGTCAAGAATGTTTTCAGAAATGCCTGATAAAGACGAAACAATAACAACTAAAAAATTTTAATCAAAGTGTATGGCGGGACGGGGTTTGGTTTGGAAAATTACCGAGCACAATAATATTTAAACTTTTATATTTGAAACCGAATCTCAATGTTTATTTTGTCGGTGTTATGTGATTTATGCAACAATTACTAAAATACCATTTTGGTCTTATTTGCTTGGGTATGTTCTTTTTAATGAATATACATTTTTGGGATTTTATTAAACTAGGACTGAGTATTCCATGTTAAAGTAAAACGATGTTAACTTAAATTTATTTTTAGCAATTTATTAATTTCATTAGACCAGCAAACTCGTTATCCGCCACTATTCGATAAAGTTTGTATCTCAGTTTATTTGCCACTCCTCTTAGACTCTAAACAACATAATTTTAGCTGCAGGAAAGTGCAGGTTTTGATGAAATTTTCTTTTTTCTGACCTACTGGGAATTTCATTTTCCTCGAGTAATTCGCTTGCATTTTATCTCGACCGAGACAAATTCTTATATATTCGTTTTCAACAGAGAAAGCCTAATTCATTACCTTTCCAATGGTATCCCATTTCTGTAAATAGAGTAAGAAATATTGAACTTATAACGGAATTTCTTTGACCCAACTTGACTTTTTTATCGATATTTTCCACGCCCATAACTAAAAAAAAATATATTTATTTTTAAGTCCATTTCTGTCAGTTTATAATTCCTTGTTATAGGGAAATTCTAAATATCAATTTTGGGCATTTTAGCCTTTGTAGTTAGTTAAATATTTCAGTTTTTGCATTTTTAAAAATTGCAGTTATATAATAGGGTAGCATGACAGTAACTATAAATTACCAATTTTTTGTAAAAAGCTTCGCCTATCTTATAACGTACCTTGTGCAAAATTTCATTAATCTATCTTCAATAGATTTCGAATTACAGAATTAAAAGCAGCTAGATGGGTCAAATCTTACACTGTGCGGCGTGCCTATTTCATTTGCTATGTCCACGAAAAATATATTCAATATTTTTGGAGACATTTCTTAATTGTAGGCGCCGCCTTAATTTTTCTTTCAGGTGCCCTACAATGTAGCTTTTAAAAATAAAACTTCAGAAGACGTTTCACTACTCGTTGTCGATTCCATAGTAGATGTTATATTCTTTATAGATATCGGTAAGTACGAAAACAAAGTTTTGATATGCTTGTACTAAAAATATTTATTCAAAAATGTGAGCTTTTCTGCTTGAAAAGGCTATGAAGAGTAGCTTTATACGTTTACTGTACTTCTTAGTGGTACCTTACAACTTCAGACTTCTACAAATAATTTCATAAGCCGAATGGGAATTGCAAAGCTTACTCAATTAATTTTACATACTTTCGGGCGTAATTTTCTCGCGAAAGACTTAATCTAAGAACTGATTAAATTTGTCGAAATAAACCGGTGAAGTTATGACTTTTCTAAGAAAGAGTTCGAGATGCTATGTCAGAAGTTAGTCAAAGAAAGGAATATTCTAGGAAAATAGTATAAAGCCTTTGAAAAAACGCAAAAGTACGTTGGATGTTTTTCTTCTTTTTTTTTAAAAGAAACCTGATCAGCATTTTTTTTAAATTAGTTATAAGAAAGAGAAGAGAAGAGAATATGAACTGACCTCATAAGGCAAGTGATGAGATCTTTAGGGTCTTAAATAAGTATGAGGAAGCTCTCAATAAAAAAATTTTCTCTCTAAATGTAACCGTTGTAGTTATTGCACTCGTAGTTTATTGCACTCGTTATTTTGTGCCTATATCTGATCGAAGCGACCCTCATTAGTCTCAAAATTAAAAAAAAAAATATTTCTGCTCTCTTTCTGCTCTTTCTCTTCGCTCCACCACTTTCCTCCACCGTACGCCAATTTTCCCTGCTCTTCATCTCCCCAACCGACCTCCTCTTCTCCATCCCTCTCTCTTTCTCTTCATATTTTCATTGCAGTTTTAAATTTCCACACAACGTTCGTCGGTCCCGGCGGCGAGGTGGTCAGCGATCCCAAAGTGATCCGCATGAACTATCTAAAGTCCTGGTTCATCATCGATCTGCTCAGCTGCCTGCCATACGATGTCTTCAATGCCTTCGATCGGGACGAGGATGGGATCGGTTCGCTTTTTAGTGCGCTGAAAGTGGTGCGACTGCTGCGACTGGGGCGTGTGGTGCGCAAACTGGATCGCTATCTGGAATATGGCGCCGCCATGCTCATACTGCTGCTCTGCTTCTATATGCTGGTGGCGCATTGGCTGGCCTGCATCTGGTACTCGATCGGACGCAGCGATGCCGATAATGGAGTAAGTGTGTTACATCGAAGCTAGTGCTTATACTGCTGTACTCTTTTCTTCCCTCACACATTCACGCGCCATTTCCTTTGAAATTCGTATTCGTTCTACACTTTTTAACTCTTTGTTTACTTTCATTTACTTTTTTATTTTATTTTTTTCTTTTTGCTACCTTCACACAGATACAGTACAGCTGGCTGTGGAAGCTGGCGAACGTTACCCAATCGCCGTACTCGTACATCTGGAGCAACGACACCGGACCGGAACTGATAAATGGTCCGTCGCGCAAGAGTATGTATGTGACGGCGCTGTACTTCACTATGACCTGCATGACATCGGTGAGTTCTCGGGCATTGCGCCATGCGTCAGAGCGTGACAAACCATTTTAACTGTAAATGCTACTGTATTCTAGATAAAAAAAAAAAAACATTTTAATCTAATTTTGCAAATTATTTCCAGTTGCAATTTTCAGTAAAATCACTTTCTGTATATTTGCAGGTGGGCTTTGGCAATGTGGCCGCCGAGACGGACAACGAGAAGGTGTTCACCATCTGCATGATGATTATTGCAGGTGCGGTGTCCGACACGTTCCGTTGCCGCGTCCAATTTCGCTAAACGAAACGAAATTGCGCAACGCTTCGTAAGAGACGTAAACGCAAAACGGTAGCTAGGCAAATGTGTGCGCCCCGGGCAAGAGAAAGAAAATTACAAAAAAATGCAAACAAATGAAATTAAAATTTAAAACTAAAATTAAAAAATTTTAATAACTGCAGAGAATAAAAGAAAAATATTAAAAAGCTGCATATGAAAATATTGTTGAATTGAGCACAGAACCCAAAACTGAAACTTGAAAACAATTTAAAATTTAAGAAAAATTAAATAAAATTAAGAAAATAATATTAAAATGTCTATATTACCAAAAAATTATTCAAAAAAACAATTAGTTTAGAAAAATTTAAATTTTTAATTGGAAACATTTCTTAATTTAATTTTTGAGAAATTAAATAAAATTAAGAAAAGAATATTAAAATTTCTTTATATTAGCAAAAAAAAATTTAGTTCAGAAAAATTTAAATTTTTAATTGGAAACATTTCTTAATTTAATTTTTGAAAAATTAAATAAAATTAAGAAAAGAATATTAAAATTTCTTTATATTACCAAAAAAAATCTAGTTCAGAAGACTGTTAATTTTTAATTGGAAACATAACGGGCTCGCACATTTCACAGCGCCGTCACGCCGCTAGAACTAATAAATGCTGAGTTGGTGTAGTGTGCCTTCGTTGAAACATTTTCCATAAAATAAGCCAAATTCAATTCAAACTCAAGTAAACCCATAAAATTCGCCTTCAAAAATCCCACATTTCGTAGATTTGTTGTTGTTGTTCAATCATATACTTGAAAAAGTAAGCATTGTTGCCAGTTCACATACTCGTTCGTAACTCTCTGTAGGCTATGTACTCGAATTAAAGCTAGTCACCACAACTGACACCATTTCATGCATTTTTATTGATTTAAAAAAAGTTTACCTAAAAAATATGCTAAATGAACAAAACATTTGTGTAAAACTCTTCAACTCTCTTACTGTAACTATTTCTCTTCTCTCTGTACAAAATTTTCATTACTTTCATAAAAATTTTAATACTCGAATTTTTATTGTAAATATGAACAACAAATATTTGTGAAATACAACACTGCGTCACCAATTAAAAAAAAAAATAGTTGGACAATTCGTCGTTATGTGTGAGTTTTTCTAAGCTTTAAAAAGCACATAACAAAACAAAAGTCTGTGGTTTACGCTTTCCTTTGCGTTGGTGTTAGTTTTGGTGGTAAAAGTGTAAGTCTTGAATATCTGTGTGCTTCTCATAAAACTTTGCGAAACTTGTTCATATCATTTTAAGCAATAGCATGTAAAACAGTAAAAAAATAGGGCAGCAATTAAACTAAGTGTGAAAAAACTCAGCTTTCACAGTCAAAGCTTGATCTAAGAAAATAAAGGACTGCTTTTAGGCTGCTTTGTTGAACAAAGAATGTTGCAACAACAAAATAGTCAGCATGCGCCGAGCTTCTTAAGCTTTCTATACATTTTATATCAGTCACGATCAAAACGTATCCCGCAGGTGCAGCTTTTCAAAGCGCTCTGCAGCTTTATTTGGGCACGCAGAGAATAAAAGCTCTTTCTAACCATACTTTTTTTATATAGAACAATCATAAGAGAAGCCTTAACCACATGTGAAAGGTTTAAGAGCTTTATATGCTTCGAGAGCCAACCCTGGACAAACAATTTCCGTAGAATCAATTTTATATAATAGTAATGAATTATGTAGATACATATCATAAAGCTACAGTTAAAAGCTATCTCTGATGATCACAAACAAAAACATATACATCAGTAGAAGTTTTATAAAGATTTATTATAAAGGTGCTCAAAGTAAAAGCTCTCTCTGATCGGCACTGATATCGAAAAAAAAACAACGCGCAACCTCACAAAGTCTATAGAACGCTTTTAAAGGTCTCTCCTATGCGGTGATGGGCACCGCATTGCCCACGGGCAAAGCTCTATTAAGCTTTCTATACGTTTTGTATAGTCGCATGCTGAGCTCTCTCTACCCATCGCTGCTCCTATGTGACGTGTGTAAGTCATGACTGATAAGAAAATATACAGGGAAATATGCTCTTTTTGGTGAACACCGGGGAAAAAAGTTCTGAACTTTCTTTCTTGAGAGCTCTATTGGTTTTCCATCACTCCAAAAGAGAGTACATTGGTGATTCCAATCCAAATATGTATTTAGCATAAATCCCAAATAGTTTATCAACTCATTTGAAGTCAGCAATCTCAACGAACAATGAACACTAAATATCAGCTGAAACATAACCTTCGACATCAGTAGTGTACGAAATAAGCTTTAGGAAAATTTGCAAATTCTACTTGAACATAGTGACTACTCTGCCGGGTGTGATAAAAAGTAATAAAACTTAATGCTTTTGTCTGAGCTACATACAAGTTTTGATTGTTTTTATCGCGAAAGCGGTTAATCTCTTAACTGCTTTCCGGTGTGGCTCACGCAAAAGCATAAAACTAATAAAAATAATTCTACTAGCCCTGCTCTGCCTCTTAACAATAACAAAGACATTCTTTTCTTCTATCTAATTTCCTCCAACTCCAATTTCATACCCAAGACACAACAACAATTTTGGGCATTTATTACTGTTCTAGCTTGCGTTCGTAATTCGCATACTAATTTCACATTTATTGCTCCTACTTAACCCAGTTGACTCCTTGGCACAACGTGCATTTATTTCTTTTGCACCTCCTCTCCCCTCCTCATTTGGTTTGCCTCATTTCCATGTTGCTCTGCATTCCTTTCACTCTCAAACTCTTTCGTTAATTCATTTCGTTTTTTTTCACTCATTTGTTATTCCGCTCAGTGTTAAGTATCCGAAAAGTATGCTACATAAAATGAAATATAATTGAAATGAAAATTTTACAAGCGCCATAAAATATTCCACTTAACCCAGTGAGCTAGCGCACGCACAACGACACAAAAAAAGTACACAAACTTAATTTTCTTCTTCTTTTTCTTTCATCTGCGCTTTACCGCTATCTCACTCCACCTATGCGTTGCAACACTATAGCGCTGCTGTATGCGACGATATTCGGTCACGTGACGACCATCATCCAGCAGATGACCTCAGCGACGGCAAAATACCACGACATGTTGAACAATGTGCGCGAGTTCATGAAGCTGCACGAGGTGCCGAAGGCGTTAAGCGAACGCGTTATGGATTATGTGGTCTCCACCTGGGCCATGACAAAGGGACTGGACACCGAAAAGGTAACGCAAGCAAACACGCATGCACGCACACTCAGTCATTCACTTGTGGAGAAAAACAAAAAGTCATTCATATGGCGTGGCATATAAGTACAATGTAACTGTTCATATGCATAAGTATGCCGATTAAATATGCTGAGTATGTACGTTCGTACGTATGTATGTATGCGAAGCAAGCAGAGAAGAAAGCTTTTGTAAAGTATGTTAATTGTATGCGAATAATTTTGAGTATCGTATGTTAGTTGCGTATGTAGTTAGAATGACTTCAGCCTAAAAGTATGCTCCTCGACATCAATTCAAATGCAGCACACACACACACAGGCACACAAGTAATTGAAAAAAGACCAAACCGAAAGTAATAAGAATATGATTAAAATTTATGAAAACTGGTTCACTCTTCCACTCTATAACTCTTTAAGTTCTAAGTTCAACACCTAAAGCGTCACTTTAGGCGTCACGCACCACCACGCGACCATAGCTGGCGCCTTGACCACCGCAAACGCAACCACAGCTAACTTATGTATGTTTATAGACACACATACATACACACACACACACGCTGAGCGGAGCACCCGCAACCAACTTTACGCTCACTGCCACACACAAATACCCACTGTGCGCGCTAAATAGGCAGCACACATGATGGCGCATAATTTTAGGCGCTGTTGGTCGCTAATAACAATAATAAATATTAAAATCGCCCTTCGCCTAGCTTGCGCTGCTTTTTATCAAAACACAATTTCATTTCCAGCAAAAAGAGTTCCAATTTGTATAACTTGCTTAAAAATATTCCCGCCGCGCGCCTGAAAGACCTCTGCAGTCAGCGCATTTGCTTTCCACAAGCGGCTTTCTCTTAGAGCTTTCTTTAACAAGCTTTTCCCATTCACATTTTTTATACTTTATCGAATGCTTTGTAAATGTTTGCTCATTTTTCGCTTAATCCTCTTAGCTCTTAGTTGAATTTTTTACAATTAAAATAAAATAAGTACTTCCAACCATTTTCAATTCGCATTTTATTTTTTTCTTCTCTTTTTATTTTTCTCTTTATCTACCCCCGTCTGCGTACAGGTAAGCTCGCTCGTTCGTCATGCTCGGTGTAGCGCCTCATAAAAACCACAAATCCGTGCGCCAAAACGAAAAGCGTCCGTCAAATCCGTGCCTTTAGATGGAATTTAAACCAAATCATGACAAATTCTAAAAGTTAAAAGCAAAAAAGTAGAAAAAATCATTAATTGGATTTTGTCAAAGCTTCTTGCGCATTTGGTTTAAATCATTGAAAGTAGCGCATTAATTAGCGCTCGGTAAAAAGCAGATAGAAGCGTCTTTATACCATTTTCGTTGACTGTAGTTTGTGCCTTAAAATAGTAGAGATCACAGTTACCAAAATACCAACAACACAGGACGCCAGATACACAACTGTATGTACAGCGGATAAGCCATTTGACTGAAGACAATTTCGGCTTGACTTACATTTTTGTGAACTCAAAACACTAAAGACTCATATCTAACACACACATAGAATTTGATTAGTGAAACACCGAACACAAAAACTTTAAAGTACAATAAACGCGCCAGAAACGAACACTTACTCTCACATAGCGAAGCAGCAAACTAAGTTGCCAGTTATCTCAGTCGGAAATAGAGTTGAAGGCGCGCTTACAAAGCAGCGTTTGTATAGAAAAGCTCTACAAAAGCTTTCAGCACAGCTTTTTGAGACTAGGAAGCTGATCCCGAATTCCTGTTAGAGGACTACATGACCCCAAAAGATTGTGGGTGAGTTACATTAATTCAAAAGCTCGAGGAAAGCTTATGAAGTTTAGTATTCGAATTTTGGTTTCCAAACAAAGCTTTAAGCTTAGCATCTACAGTTTAGAAAGCTGATTCCTACCGGTTTTAAAGAGTGTCTTTAAGATATTGATTCAAAACTTGTCAAGCTCCTGCTGTTCTCCTTCTTCTGGGCGTAATCCTTTTCGAAAGGACTACTAGAGACTCAAGATCCTCTCCATAGGATACAGTTTGAGTTCAAGTTTACTACAAGTGAATGCTCTCGCACAGCTCGATAGGCCACTCAAATAACTTTCCTTGCTTAAATCAACGAAAAACTACTAAAAATAAAGCTTTCTAAGCGCCCACAGTCAACTCCATTTCCTAGTGAGATTCAAAAATGTCTGTACGTATGTGTGAGTGTGCGTGTGTATTAAGCTACTTTCTATAACTTAAGTTACCTGCTATTTTTTCACAATTGATAAATAATTCTATTCCTGACTCATCGATTAGGGGGCTCACAAATTGCACTCTAGTCAGAAACAAGCCGTGACGTTGTGATCAAAAAGCCACGTAGTGCATTTTATTACAAAAAAGCTTGCAAAAGTGCTGGCAATGCCCTTGTACGTAATTCAAATTTCTTATTTGAAAAACTCAAAAACGCTCAAAAAAGCTCAATAGCTCTCCTAATATTCTCTTTATGGAACTTTAAAAGCTTCTTAAGAAACAGTGTGGTATTAAAAGTTTCGAAAAAGCTCAAGCTTTCATTTCATATATTAGTAAGTGAATTTCCAATCGAAAGCTTCCCAAATAGCTTTCGCATTTTGTGATTTGTGAACCCCCTCAACTATCCCCAGACCTGTTCGCCATCTATCGAGTCCACTCATTTTTCCATACTTATACTCGATTGCAACTAAGAGCCTCTGCTCATGACACCTTTTACCAGCACTTCCATTCAACTCTGCACCCACTTACGCTTTCATTAATTTCTTCAGCAGTTCTTTCTGTGTTTTTCTTTCATCTTCATACCATAATTTTATTTGCTCTCCTTGGGTTTTCCATTTGCGTTCTCGCACTTTGTTTGACGTTTTGCCGTTCATGTTGCGGCTTGGCCACTTCGCAGGTACTAAACTATTGTCCGAAAGATATGAAGGCTGACATTTGTGTTCATCTAAATCGCAAAGTATTTAACGAGCATCCAGCATTTCGTCTTGCCTCGGATGGTTGTCTGCGCGCGCTCGCCATGCACTTCATGATGTCACATTCGGCGCCTGGCGATTTGCTGTACCA
>NW_023458567.1:1430301-1434494 GCF_013731165.1 Rhagoletis pomonella | reverse complement strand
CCTTCTCCACAGGTAAGGGCGACGTCTTCGGCGATCAATTCTGGAAGGATTCGGCCGTTGGCCAGAGCGCTGCCAATGTGCGCGCCCTAACCTATTGTGATTTGCATGCCATCAAGCGTGATAAATTGCTCGAAGTCCTCGATTTCTATTCGGCATTTGCGAATAGTTTTGCACGCAATCTGGTGCTCACCTACAATTTAAGACATCGACTGATTTTTCGCAAGGTGGCCGATGTGAAGCGCGAGAAAGAATTGGCCGAACGGCGTAAAAACGAACCTCAATTGCCTCAAAATCAAGATCATTTGGTGCGTAAGATATTCTCAAAGTTCCGTCGTACGCCGCAGGTGCAAACCGGCTCCAAGGAGGTGGTCTCGGGCCAAAGTGATGTAGAGAAGGGCGATGGTGATGTGGATCGCACCAAGGTAGGTGTGGATGAGGTTCACGTTTACGTGAGTTGTGTTCGCAAGTGTATTTATGTATTGTATTTGCAAGTTTATGTGTGTAGCAAGGTGTGTGTGAAAATATTTGTAATTATTGCATGTGTGTGCTGGATAACTTTTTGGTTCTGGTTCTCTTTTTTTCGGCTGAAAATTAGCGCATATTTGTTTTGAATTTTTTTTTGTTTTGCAAAATTTATTTTTTTTTAATTGCATTTAAACTGTGTATACTTATCGATGTGCTGGTGTGTATTTGTTGTTGCAAATTGTTAATGGCTTTGAGCCTTGAATACTAACACACACTAAGTAATGTTTATTTGTTACTTGTGGGTTTCAAAATCTAAAATTGTAAGTATCTATGCAACATATGGATCACTGCTGTGACGAATGGTTACCGCAGTAATGCGCATCGAATATTCAAAGAATGTGAAGTATTTTTCCCTTTATTCTTTGCATATCCAATTTTTTTAATGTGATATTTTTTGGGAGTAAAGCTTTGGCTAGCAAAGTATGTGCCTAAAAGTATGCAACTTCCACTTTTCGTATAGTTTCATTCGAATACAAAGCATACTCACAATTGATAACCGGTTAAGGTAATAGTTTACCAGCAGCTGTTAAAATTCGTAAAGAGGGCAGTCGGAGAACGATCTCTTTTATGCCTGGTAGCTCTGTTTGAAAAGCTCAGCGTGATTCAAGATGATTAAATTACTCAAAACTTTTCCCTTGGTATCACTTATTCTTTTCCCCTTTAAAATTTCTAACTTTCAAATTTGTACTTTTAAATTTTAGAAAAATTCTCAATTTCTTTCGCCACCACTACTCTCTTGAGAACATATTACTTACTTCGATCGCAATCCCTAAAGTACAGCAGTGATCTTATATAATAAATATTGCCTACTTTTAGGCACATTTTTTACATAAATATCTTCTAGTTACTAAGCCTAAAATAAAAAAAAGATGTGTAAACACATATTTTTAGAATATTCTTGTTTTTTTTTTTTAATTTTGTAAACAATTCATGCGTTTCTAAAAAAAAAAAAACAAAAAAAAAATGTGTAAAACACTAACAACACCTCTGTGGTACTCGTACTTATGCTCGTTGTCTCTTCTTCTCTCTTCCCGTAAAACAAAAACAATGCTTTCTCGTCCTTTTCTTATTTTCATACTAACTTTCCTCCTCCAAACATAAACTTGACGCTTTTTGCATAAAAAATATTTGCAAATTTCTAAAATAAAAACAAAAATGCTTTACATCTTCTCATTTAACCCTTGCGCCACCCCCACTCTCCTGTCAATGTGAATGCCTTTAATGTTCGCTGTTGTTATTGAATGTTTTTTTTTTAAATTTATCACAAATTTTCAACACTAAAAATACATGTCAAAATTTGCATACTAACGAAAAATTTTAATTGTCAATTCCTTTTACCTCCATCTTGTGTACACGCTTAATCCCTTAATGCCCAAACTACACACCGAACACCTTTTCCCTACCCGTTTTTCAATTGCGCTCCCTCCTCTGCACACCTACTACCGCATTCCCTTTGTTCTTATTCTTTTATTTGCTCTTCAATTCCACCCGCAATCCCTTTTCTTGTTGGCTGCGCCTGCCATTCCCGCATTGCTCGCTCGTTTTGTTTGTGACAACCTATCCAAGAAGTTGCCTGCTAAATTAACCCTCACCGAGGATTCACGCATCCTAACAACAGCTGCCGCACCCTCTCCAACGCCATCACCCTCGCCCTCATCGGGTCCACCATCTGCGCGTAGTACGCGTGCTAGTAAATGGGGTCGCCTTCTGGGCAGTTCAAGTGTCGATTCGGCTAGCGATACGAGCGCCAAGGTAGCAGTCTCGAGAAGTTTGAGCGCCCGCGAAAGTCTGCGTGAGAGCACTGCCCAAGCGCGGCAGAGCAGTACTTCGAGTAGTAATGGTGGACAAGGCAATAAAGTAATTACAAAAACAAAACCAAAAAACCAACAGCTTAAATAGATTTCGCAAGTATTAAATAAGACTAAAAATATTAAATTTTACTTTTTATGAAATTTTTGATTCCATTTTTTATTTCATTTTTTTTTTTCTTGAGTTTTCTCTTTCTTATTGGTTATTGGCATTTGGTTCCTAATTTCTTCTTAACAAGTTCTTTGGTTTTCTCAGAAAAATATTTTTACAATTTCTGAGCTTAAAAGCTCAATTAATCAGGCAAAGCAGAAAACTAGCAACGCTCGAAAGTTGGAAAATTACATTTAGAAATCTTTTACATTTTTTAGATAGAATATTTGGTAAACAAAATTTCAGTTTTTTTTTTCTAAAAAAAACTTAATGTTTTCTAAAAAAAAACTGTTTCAGCTTAGTTCTTAGCAAATTTTTATACACATATTATTCTGTTAAATTTTAATCTACATATTCTGAAGCTCTTCAAGCTTTTAAGCACGCCTACAATAAAAGCTATCTTTTGTCAACATTGAATCAAAAGCTCTGTTGTACAATCCAATTTCATAAAGGACTTTTGGTAGGGAACCTTTTTGGACGAATTTTTTAAACTCTCTGAAAGAGAACTTGAAAACTTAAATGAATATGGCGTCAGTGTTCGCACTTAGAAAGCAGTTTTACTAGAGAACGCTAAAAAAACTGGAAAATTAATTTAATGCCATAGTCGACTATTTTATAACCACAGGTGCCTTACACTTTCTTTATACTCATTTACATGAATAATTACAGCGTAAAAGCTCTTTATTTCGCATAAGCGAGCTTCGATACCTCAACGGAGGTTAATTTCAAATAAAAGAGTGCCACGTTACGATTAATGAAAGCTCATTAAGCCTACAATAAAGTTCACATACTCTGGAGTTAAGCTTTTATATGCAAAAGCTCTGGAAATGTATGCAAAGACTCTAAAACATAATTGGTACATTCCTTAACTGAGGAAAATCTTCTTCTGGCTAAAACTGTTCTAAAAAGAGTTTATAAATATTTCGCTATTTTAGTGGGTGGTATCTTTCCCGTTATTTGCCCTAACACCAAAGTCCCAAAACCCTGTAGTCTCTAACTACATTCACCAAAAAGCAAATCTCATATAGCGCTAGAAAATCGGAAACCTACAAATACAGTTCCCAGAGTCCGAAAAAAAACAAAACAAAACAAAGCAAGCAACGACAACAATGACTTTCCTTTGCAGAGCGTCGAATCTTTAGACACCAGTATACTTAAAATAGAAACGAAGGAGCACACAGCAACGTCCGCGGTGACAGCAGCGACTGCGGCAGCGAAGCGCGTCAAGAGCCTAGAATCGCTGACCACGGCAAGCGGTCACAGCTCGTGGGTGGAGCGCAAATGGCGGCGCATACGCATACTGGAAGTTAGTAACCGCAGCAGACACACACTACTACACTAGTTAACAAAGAAAATATTTTTATTTTATATTTTTTGTAAGAATTATGATTTTGATTAGCGCGTAGTTATTAGCAGTTCTGAGCAGTCGAGTCGAAGAGTAGTGTCCGATCTGTGCTAAAAAATTCAAAAACGAGTTGCCACCTGCTATGCGATGCTGTGAATGTAGAGGGCTTGAGTGTTGCCACCCCTTGCGTATACGCGCATTGTATCTTAGCTGCGAGATATTCGTTGACTGATTGATTGTTTGAATATTTGGCTTTTCGTTTGTTAGTTTGTTTGTTTGGTCACTGATATTTTGTAATTATGTAATTCTGGTATGTATTTATGGTATCTTTTTATTTATTTGAAATATATTTTGGTCGTTTTTT